>NC_045957.1:142085155-142385155 GCF_010909765.2 Amblyraja radiata
ACATTCTTGCTATTGAGGGAGTGCAGCGTAGGTTTACAAGGTTAATTCCCGGGATGGCGAGACTGTCATATGCTGAGAGAATGGAGCAGCTGGGCTTGTACACTCTGGAGTTTAAATGGATGAGAGGGAATCTCATTGAAACATATAAGATTGTTAAGGGCTTGGACACACTAGAGGCAGGAAACATGTTCCCGATGTTGGGGGAGTCCAGAACCAGGGGCCACAGTTTAAGAATAATGAGAAGCCATTTAGAACGGAGACGAGGAAACACTTTTTCTCACAGAGAGTGGTGAGTCTGTGGAATTCTCTGCCTCAGAGGGCGGTGGAGGCAGGTTCTCTGGATGCTTTCAAGAGAGAGCTAGATAGGGCTCTTAAAAATAGCGGAGCCAGGGGATATGGGGAGTAGGCAGAAACGGGGTACTGATTGGGGATGATTAGCCATGATCACATTGAATGGTGGTGCTGGCTTGAAGGGCCAAATGGCCTACCCCTGCACCTATTGTCTATTGTCTATTGTCAGAGGAGATTAGTTTGTCTCGGCATAATGTTCGGCACAGACATTTAGGGTGAAGGGCCTGTCCCTGAACTGTACCTTTCTATGTTCTATGTTTTACTCCTCCTTGCCAGCAACAATAACGGAGAGGCCTAACCCCACAGACCCATTCCTCTCCCTCTCCTGTCACTGTTATATATCCCAGGCTTGAGCAACCCACTTCAAAAGTAGAGAATAAAATAATCAGTTCAAATGGAGACATGCGCCTCCCTTGAAACCTTTTACTCAATGATGAGTCTGTTAGAGGTGTACTGATTGCTTGACCTCTTAGGGGGCGCTCCTCTGTGTGCAGCCATGTCAGCAGCGCGTCAGTTTTTTCAACATTTTCTTATTTTTTAGTATGTTTTAAAGTATGTATTTTGTGTTTCTCGGTGTGTTTTGTGTGGGGGTGGTGTGGGGGGGGGTGAGGGGGAAACCGCTTCGGTCGTCTCCTCCATGGAGAGGCGACTTTTTCCAGGTCGCCTCCCCCGTGGCCTAACATCAAGGATCGGCGCGGCCTTTCCCAGAGACGCGCCCGGGGCTTCAGCGGCGGGCACAGCGTGGACTCTCGGCTTGGAGCGGGCGAGCCCTCGCTGGAGGGGAACGCTCCGTTTCGCTGGCCCGGGGCAGCCGGCAGCCTGAAGTCGCAGCCTGAAGCCGCTGTCTGCACAGCTCCAGCTGGTGCGGCGTCTACAGCCCGGGATCCCTCGTGGGGGACCCGGGGGAAGAAGAAGCCATCACTGCCGGCCCATGGCCAACTTCTACCGCGGGGCTGGCATGGACTTACCATCACCCCTGGAGGGGAGCTTCGACCGCCGGCCCTGCAGTCTACGGTGCTTCTGGCTGCGGTGGGGACTTTAAATCTCGACCGCCGGCCTGCGGCCTACACCATCTTAAAGCCGCGGTCTCCGGTGAGGAAGAGCCGATCCTGGACTGACTCTGAACTCTGGTCCTGTACACGGGGGGGGAAATGGAGGAGGACTGGCCAAATGTTTGTGCCTTCCACCACAGTGATGAATGCTGTGGTGGATGTTTGTGTTACAGTTTTATTGTGTGTTCTTTATTATTGTACTGCTGCTGACAACCCAAATTTCCACCGACCCTGGTTGTGTGGCAATACATTATATCTATCTATCTATCTATCTATCTATCTTAATGAATAAATGAATGAATGAATGAATGAATGAACAAGTTTATCGGCCAAGTATGTACACATACCAGGAATTTGCATTGGTGCTCCGCTAGCAAGTAACAACACGACATACAGCAACAATTAAGAATGACACATAAAACATTAAACATTAATAAGAAAACTTTACCGTTTAAACATGTGAATTAAATAAAATACCAGAGCCAAATGAGGCTACAGACTTTTGGTTAATGAGTAGAGCTATCCTGTTTCCTATAAAAATGAAGATTGACTCAGATCGATCATGCTTTGAGTTTAATATTACCCACTCCTCAATTCCGGAACCACTCTAAAATATTGACCTGAAGAATATTGCAAATTAATCTCTTGCCTCCATATTTATCTTAATCCACATGCGCACCAAATATTTGAGGATTAAAATTATTTGGAAAGGTGTACTGTAATAGAAAACATCCATTTAAGACGTTAACATTTAGAAGGTTCAAAGGTTCAAAGATTATTTTATTGGTCACATACACCCAGGTGTAGTGAAATGCTTGTTGCCAATGCAGCACATAAAGAAAGAATACAAACATAACAGTAATAAAGACATTTAAACATAAAGACATCCCCCCACAATGGTTCCCATTATGAGGGAAGGCACAAAGTCCAGTCCCCATCCCCAGTTCACCCATAGTCGGGCCTATTGAGGTCTCCACAGTTGCCTCTACGGAGGACCGATGTTCCAGGCCGTTCTCGCCGGGTGATGGTGCTCCGGCGTCGGGAGAATCCTCTCAGCGACATGGGACACCTGGAACGGCCGCTTCCGTACTGGAGGCCGCGGCTTCCGAAGCCAACAAGGCCGCGCCGGATGGAGCTCCACCACTGGCAATCTCGGCGAGAGATCCCAGGCTCCCGATGTTAAAGTCAGCGCCGCCGCCCGCTCCTCAGACCCGCAGCTCCGCGATGTTTTTATCGGCGGTCTCAGCTCACCGGAGTTCCAGTGCGGCGACCCGGGCAAGGCATCGATAGCGCTCCAGCGCTGTGCTGCCTCCGAAGCCGAGGTTCTGTGCGGTTAAGAGTGGAAAGTTAAAGGTGGAATTGAAAGTAAAGCAGCACTTTTGCTATTGGCATCGGTGTACTATTGTCACGTATTGCGAGATACAGTGGAAAACTACTTATTTAATGTGCTGCCCAGTCGAACCACACGAGTGCAATCAAGCCATTCACACCTACATCCTCCATATTTATCTTAATCCACATGCGCACCAAATATTTGAGGATTAAAATTATTTAGAAAGATGTACTGTAATAGAAAACATTAATTTAAGACGTTAACATTTAGAAAGTTAAGAGTGGAAAGTTAAAGGTGGAATTCAAAGAAAAGCAGCACTTTGCCAGTTTACAATGTATGATAAGGCACAGTCTTTATGGATTAGGAGGAGATATTGTTCAGATGTAGTTCAACGTCATTGTTCCCATCCAAATGTAAAGACTGTTTCATTTGGCCAGTTTCACCTCACAATCTCTTCCTTCATCCCCCAAGTGTACAAGTACAAGTGTACATTACTGTCATCTAGTGCATACTTTGAATGCAGTTTTAAACCACCAGTCTGATGCTAGGATATGCAATGCAACCACCTGAGCCATTTCAATACCCTGTAGGCCATTTTAGTTTAGTTTAGTTTAGTTCAGAGATACAGCGCAGAAACAGGCCCTTCGGCCCACTGAGTCTGCACAGACCAGTGATCCCCGCACATTAACACAATCCTACACACACAAGGGACAATTTACATTTATGCCAAGCCAATTAACCTACACACATGTACAATTTGGAGTGTGGGAGGAAACCGAAGATCTCGGTCAAAACCCACGGGGAGAATGTACAAACTCCATACGGACAGCACCCGTGGTTGGGATCGAACCCGGATCTCTGGTGCTGTAAGGCAGCAACTCTACTGCTGCGCCACCATGCAGCCCTGTTGAAATTTCATTGGAACATATTTCCCAGTGGGGTTACAGTTTTGCTAGCCATGGTGTCACATTCTCATCTTTTAGGCAGAAACTTATAGATTCAAAACCCATCCCAAACAAACAAAGGCAAATTGTAATCATTTATTGCCAACACTGAGGGAAGGTTAGGTTGGCAATAAACGGAGGCTTGTGTAATTTCTCAAATGACATGAAAGATCCCTGTGCAACATTTCAAAGAGAAACATAGGCATTGTCTCTAGTGACCTGGGCAACATGAATCCCTCAGCCAACATCACAGAAAGAAAACCATTAGTTTAAGATTAAAGTTCCAGAATGGAAACAAGCCCTTTGCCCCACCGATGCCACACCAACCATCGATCACATGTTCATACTAATCCCACTTTCTCATCAACTCCCTACACACTGCTGCATAGGCAATTTACAGAGGCTATTTAACCTGACCCACTGAGTTACTCCAGAACTTTGTGTCCACCCTTAACCTAGGAACCTGCACATTGTTGGGATGTGGGAGAAAACTGGAGCACCTGAAGGAAACCTATGCACAGGGAGAAGTGCAAACTCCACACAGATAACACTCGAGCCAAGGTCAGGATCGAACATAGGCCTCTGGCGCTGTGAGGCAGCAACACTACCAGCTGCACCACCGTGCAAAGAAGAACTGGTTCTCGTTTGTTTTCTGGATTTCTATTAAAGTACACTTTTTTTCAAATATTTTAATCATCAAATAATTGATACCCTTGTGAATTAAAATAAATATGGAGGAGGTTGGTTTGCATGGCTTGATTGCACTCATGTGATTAGACTGGGCAGCACATAAAAAAGATGTGTGGGATCTACATTATAATTTCAGAAGTGTTCTATTCCCTCTGCCGTGCTCTGCAAAGTCCTGAAGAATAGAAATTTGCTATGTAATTGAAAGTCTTTCCATTACAAATCATTACCTTCAAACCCTATCAACAATAGAAAGTGTTTATTTCATTATGCCGTGAGATTTTTTCATTTGAACTGATAAAGGTAGGGGAAAAAAAACTTCACCTTAATTTGATTCTTGTCATCTCATCACCGAGTCAACTTAGAGAAGATAATTATATTTGAATGAAAGAATTTCCCTCTGTGTGCTTCCATGTAAATCATAGCTTTTCTAATTACCTGCTCAGTGTTGAGAGGTCATGTTTCAGATGAAGCTTGTTATTTTCAAGTAATTGTAGCCAGGGTGAATCTAATAATGACCCAGCATGGGAATTTGAAAATTGGCCAGACTTTAACAACTCTCATCCATCTCAGCAGGTTAATTTATCCACCGAATTGAAAGCAGCGCATTTGAACAGCTGTATGTACAAGTGGATTAAAAGCAAAGAACAAAAATCTAGCAGCCCTGCGCAAAGGAACATGGAAATTGCTGATGTAAAAAAGACCAAAATCAATCTAATTCATATCCTATCATCCCAAAAGTTGTTTGATTTTCCAGTACCTGGAAACAAAGGGGAAGCCTCCATTGTGTCCGGAAACGTGGCCGATGGGCTGGACTTCAGGTCAGAATGAAGCGCAGGGGACTTCGGCCCCCTCTCCCTACTATCCTACTGGCCAACGTACAGTCCCTTGAAAACAAAGTGGAAGACTTAAGGGCAAGGCTGCTTTATCAAAGGGAGCTGAGGGAATGCTCTGTGTTCTGTTTCACAGAGACATGGCTCACCCCCAGCTCCCCAAACTCAGCGGTCCAGCCTGAAGGGTTCTCCATCCACCGTATGGACCGTACCTTGGCATCTGGGAAAGGGAGAGGAGGGGGCGTCTGCCTCATGGTCAACTCTGCGTGGTGCTCAGACGTGGCAGTCCTGTCCAACTCCTGCTCTCCACACCTTGAACATCTGGCGGTGAAGTGCCGTCCCTTCTACCTCCCAAGGGAATTCACCTCCATTATCCTGACTGCGGTCTACATCCCACCCCAAGCAGACGTCCGTCTGGCACTGGAGGAGCTGCACGCCGTGGTCAACAAACACCAGACGTCTTACCCCGAGGCATTTACCACCATTGCTGGGGACTTCAATAAGGCAAACCTAAAGAAATCACTCCCTAACTTCCACCAACATGTCTCCTGCTGCACCAGAGGACCAAACACCCTCGACCACTGCTACACCACCATCAAGAATGCCTATCGTTCTATCCCTCGCCCTCACTTCGGTAAATCCGACCATACCGCGGTGCTGCATCTTTCTGCTTACAGGCAGCAATTGAAGAGCGCACCCCCAGAAGTGAGGACAGTACAGAGCTGGTCTGGGGGGGGGGGGGGCAGAGGAACAACTCCAGGACTGTTTGGAGTCTGTAGACTGGGCAATGTTCAAGGACTCGGCAATGGACTTGAACGAATACGCCACAGTCGTTACAGACTTCGTAAAGAAATGCTTTTATAGCTGAACCAATACCCCACTTCGGCAAGTCTGACCACCTGGCAATTCGGCTCAAGCCCACCTACACCCAAGAGGCTTAAGGCACAGCCAGTCACAGTCAGAACTGTTAACACCTGGACGGACAGTGCACAGGCTAGCCTGCAGGGATGTTTAGAGGCTACAGACTGGAACATCTTTAAGGTGGCCACAGATGACATTCATGAATACACAGAGGCTGTGAGTGACTACATCAGCTGGTGCACATCTATATGTGCCCCTCCCAGAACTGTGCGTGTGTTTCCAAACCAGAAACCTTGGTTCAATGGAAACATAAAACAGAAGATCAGGAAAAAGCAGGAAGCTTTTAAGTCAGGAGATCAAAGGGAGTACAAGAAAGCCCGGTACGAGCTACAGAAGTCCATCAGAGCTGCAAAGAGGGGTTATTCCCAAAAACTTGAAAGCTTTTACCTAAGTAACAACACACGCAGTATGTGGCAGGGAATCCAAGCAGTCACAAACTACAAGAAAACAGTACCAACCACAGACCCCCCAGGATGTCACCCTCCCAGACAGCCTTAATACCTTCTACACCAGGTTTGACAGACTGAACACAGACACCCCCTCAAAAGCCCCATGCAACCCCACGGACACTGTTTTTCAGGTGACATCCATACAGGTCCTGAAAGCTCTGAGGCAGGTGAACCCCCACAAGGCTGTGGGACCAGATGGCGTCCCTCCTAAAGTTCTGAAGGCCTGTGCAGAACAACTCACGGGAGTGTATGTAGACATCTTCAATCTGTCTTTAAACCAAGCAGTGGTCCCCCGTATTTTTAAATATTCCACCATTGTACCAGTTCCAAAAAAAACAAACCCATCCACCCTGAATGACTTCAGGCCAGTGGCACTCACGCCAGTTGCCATGAAGTGTCTAGAAAAACTGGTTCTCACACATATCAATCACATGGTCCCGGGCACGAACAACCCCCTCCAGTTCGCCTACCGCCCCAACCGCTCAGTGGACGACGCAGTGGCCATTGCTTTACACCATATCCTGCAACACCTGGACAGCAGAGGAACATACGTCAGAACGCTGTTCCTGGATTACAGCTCGGCCTTTAACACCATTCGCCCGGGCAGGCTGACTGAGAAGCTGACAGACCTCGGCGTCCCGACTCCCACCTGCAACTGGATCTTTGATTTCCTGACTGAAAGACCACAGGTGGTGAGGATGGGAAGGAGGGTGTCTGCAGAGCTCACCGTCAGCACAGGATCACCACAAGGCTGCTGTCTCAGTCCCAAACTTTTCACCCTGTACACACACGACTGTGTCTCCACCCAGGAAAATACCATCATTATTAAGTATGCGGATGATACCACCATCCTGGGCCTCATCAAGGGGGGGGGGACGAGTCGGGCTACAGGAGTCTGGTGAACGACATTCTTGCCTATGGTGAGGTGAACGACCTAAGCCTCAACACAGACAAGACAAGAGAAATAATAATGGACTTCAGAAAAAATCCACCCCCCCTGCAGCCCCTCATCATCAAGGGGACTGTGGTGGAGAGGGCTGACAGTTACAGATACCTGGGACTACAAGTAACATCAGATCTGAACTGGACTTTGAACACTGCAGCCACAGTGAAAAAAGCCCAGCAGAGACTGTACTTCATCAGGCTGCTCAGAAAAGCTGGTCTGCACTGTCGCCCTCTCACCCAGGTCTACAAAGGACTGGTAGAGAGCATCCTCACCACAGGCATCACGGTGTGGTATGGAAACACCACACAGACAGAGAGGAAGGCTCTGCAAAGAGTCATAAAGACTGCAGAGAGGATCATCAGAACTGAACTCCCCTCCATGGACACAATCTACACACAGCGCTGTCAAAAAAGAGCAGGGAGAATCATTAGAGACACACTACATCCAGCTCACTCCCTGCTCAAACACAAAAACTGCACATACAACCTCAGGCATAGACGAGCGGACAGTATCGCCACAAATAGAACACGCTTTTTTAAGAGCTTCTTCCCTGCAACAGTGAGACTCTTGGCCAAAACAAAACAAAATGAACTGATGTCCTGATATAGGGTTTGTGCAAGTTACAATGCTCTCACTTTCCCCTTTGTACAGGGTTTTAGGCATTTTCTTTTCTTTTTTTTTCTGGAGTGGTATGTGTTTTTTTTTAATGGATTATGTGTCTTCTGTGTGTCTTTTTAAATTTTTTAAATTTTTTAATTTTTAATTTTAATTTTTAACTTGACTTGACTTGACTCTCTGAATAGCCGCACAAGAGTTCCTATGTGTGTAAGCACAAATGGCAAATAAAGCTTTTGACCTTTTTTTGACCTTTGAAATGTGTGGAGGACTGCATCCGTACAAAAACCTTCCGAGTGTTTCCCAATCAGAAACCTTGGATGAACTTTGAGATCCGCACTCTTCTGAAGTCCAGACACAGGGCATTCACTTCCGATGATACAGTGGCCTACATGAAGTCCAGATACGACCTTGGTAAGGCCATCAAAAAGGACAAAAGGGACTTCTGCTTCAAACTGGAGAATGAGACAGATGTTCAGCAGCTGTGGCAGGGCCTGAATGCAATCACCTCCTACAAGGCAAAACCAGGAGGCAGCTCGAATGTCGGTGAAACATCACTCCTTGACGAGCTCAGTGTGTTTTACGCACGTTTTGACAGGGAGAATACTGATGTGCCTTCCCGATCCCCCATTCGCTGTGATGGCATTTCAGTCTCAGTCGCAGAGGCCGACGTCAGGAAATCCTTCAGATGGGTGAACCCCCGAAAAGCTCCTGGTCCTGATGGTATACCCGGTCGTGTTCTAAAAACCTGTGCGGACCAATTGGCTGGAGTTTTTACGGACATTTTCAACCTCTCACTTCTGAGGTCTGAGGTCCCCACCAGCTTTAAAAGGGCATCAATTATACCAGTGCCCAAGAAGAGTAAGGTGACGTGCCTCAATGACTATCGACCAGTGGCACTAACGCCGGTGGTGATGAAGCGCTTTGAGAGGTTGATCATGGAGCAAATCAACTCCTACATCGACAAAAACCTGGACCCACTGCAGTTCGCCTACCGCCACAACAGATCAACGGTGGATGCGATCTCGCTGGCCCTCCACTCCGCTCTGGACCACTTGGACAACAAAAACTCATATGTCAGGCTGTTATTCATCGATTACAGCTCGGCATTTAACACAATCATCCCCTCCAAGCTGGTTACCAAACTCGCAGAACTGGGTCTCTGCGCATCCCTCTGCAATTGGATCCTCGACTTCCTCATTCACAGACCACAGTCTGTTCGTATTGGTGGAAATGTGTCAGCCTCGATAACAATCAGCACGGGAGCACCTCAAGGCTGCGTGCTCAGCCCCCTGCTGTACTCACTCTATACCCATGACAGCGTAGCCGGTCACAGTGCGAACTCCATCATCAAGTTCGCTGACGACACCACTGTTGTGGGACGTATCACTGATGGGAATGAGTCAGAGTACAGAAGAGAGATCGAGCAATTGTCCATATGGTGCCAGCGCAATAACCTGGCCCTCAACACCAGCAAAACCAAGGAACTGATTGTGGACTTTGGAAGGAGTAGGAGGGGGACCCACAGCCCCATGTATATCAACGGGTCGATGGTTGAAAGGGTCAAGAGCTTCAAATTCCTGGGCGTGCACATCTCTGAAGATCTTTCCTGGTCCGAGAACACTAATGCAATTATCAAGAAAGCTCATCAGCGCCTCTACTTCCTGAGAAGATTACGGAGAGTCGGATTGTCAAGGAAGACTCTCTCTAACTTCTACAGGTGCACAGTAGAGAGTTGCATCATGGCTTGGTTCGGCAATTTGAGCGCCCTGGAGAGGAAAAGACTACAAAAAGTAGTAAACACTGCCCAGTCCATCATCGGCTCTGATCTTCCTTCCATCGAGGGGATTTATCACAGTCGCTGCCTCAAAAAGGCTGGCAGCATCATCAAAGACCCACACCATCCTGGCCACACACTCATCTCCCTGCTATCTTCAGGTAGAAGGTACAGGAGCCTGAAGACTGCAACAACCAGGTTCAGGAATAGCTACTTCCCCACAGCCATCAGGCTATTAAACCTGGCTCGGACAAAACTCTGAACATTAATAACCCATTTTCTGTTATTTGCACTTTATCAGTTTATTTATTCATGTGTGTATATATTTATATTATGGTATATGGACACACTTATCTGTTTTGTAGTAAATGCCTACTATGTTCTGTGTGCTGAAGCAAAGCAAGAATTTCATTGTCCTATACAGGGACACATGACAATAAACTCACTTGAACTTGAACTTGAACTTGATATAATAACATTACAATCAATCTTTATAAACTAGGCAACAGCAGAATCAGGCAATTCAATTCAATTCACTTTAGTTTATTGTAATGCCCCTGCCCCACTTAGGAAACCTGAACGGAAACCTTTGGAGACTTTGCGCCCCAACCACGGTTTCCGTGCGGTTCCTGGAGGTTCCCAGAGGTTTTTGTCAGTCTCCCTACCTGCTTCCACTACCTGCAACTTCCGGCAACCACCTGCAAACTCTGGGAACCGCACGGAAACCTTGGGTGGGGCACAAAGTCTCCAGAGGTTTCCGTTCAGGTTTCCTAAGTGGGGCAGGGGCATTATGTGTACCGAAGTACAGTGAAAAGCTTTCGTAGCATGATATCCAGTCAGCGGAAAGACAATACATGATTACAATCGAGCTATTTTCATTGTATAGTTACATGACAAGGGAATAATATTTAGTGCAAGGTAAAGCCAGCAAAGTCCACTCAAGGATAGTGCAAGGATCACCAATGAGGTAGATAGTAGTTCGGGACGGCTCTCTGGTTGTGGTAAGATGATTCAGTTGCCTGATAACAGCTGATAACAGCACAACACAAGAAAGGCATCCAGACTTGGATCTTTGCAGGACTTAAATCCAATATTGCTTTTCATTCTAAGTGTGCTACAAATTTGACTCAGTAGTGAAGTAAATTTATTTTGCAAGATCGGGCACCAGTCATATAATCCACCATGAGAAAGACAAACTTCAAATTATGTATTTAAGAAGGAGCTGCAGATGCTGGAAAATCGAAGGTACACAAAAATGCTGGAGGTACACAAAAATGCTGGAGTAAGCAGAATTATGCAAATTATGGAGCAGCAAAATGATGTAAGCAGAATAACAAGTGCTTCCAAGATGGCGCCCAACCCCGGCGACTATTTGTGTGCTAACCACAGAAGCAGATCTCCAATCACATATTACAATCGCTCCACCCACTGAAATCTCTATTGCTACAGCAACATTTCTTCTATACACTGTAAATGGCTCGATTGTAATGTATTGTCTTTCCGCTGAGTGGATAACATGCAACAAAAGCTTGTCACTGTACCTCAGTACAGGTGACAATAAACTACACTGAACTGAAGTGATTAACCAGCTTTTGCTCCACGTGCAAACTCAACCAGACTTCCAGAGATAAACATTTGCCAGGAAAAAAGGAACGAAAAATGTAACAATACCATACGATACGATAGAACTTTATTTATCCCAGGAGGGAAATTGATCTGCCTACATCATATAACACAATATCCATGAAACATGAAAAGAAAGTGACAAGTGGAAAGGATTGGGAATGTGCAAAGATTCGTGAGCGAGGGGGGAGGGGAAGGGGAGCCAGTCTCAGTCTACCCCACGACAGAAGGGGGAGGAGTTGTATAATTTGATAGCCACAGGGAAGAAAGATCTCCTGTGGCATTCTGTCCTGCATCTTGGTGGAACCAGTCTGTTGCTGAAGGTGCTCCTCAGGTTGACCAGTGTGTCATGGAGGGGGTGAGCTGTATTGTCCAAGATGCTTCCCAGTTTGAGGATCATCCTCCCCTCCAAGATCACCTCCCATGAATCCACCTCTGCCCTCAGGATGGAGCCAGCCTTCCTGATGAGTCTGTTGATCCTATTGGTGTCTGCAGCCTTTGCCCTGCTGCCCCAGCACACAACAATGAAGAAGATGGCACTGGCTACAACTAATTGGTAGAACATCGGCAGCATCTTACAGCAGACGTTGAAGGAGCGGAGCCATCTCAAAAAGTACAGCCGGCTCAGTCTCTTCGTGTACTGAACCAGATCAGAAATGGAGTAAAGAGTGGTCGTGTACCAGCCCATGCAACTAATGCAGCTGATTGTAGCACTAGGCCACATTGAGCTGTTGGTTTACCTGAAGATATGGCTGATGATCTACATCTGTCTTTCAAGGGTCCAAAGGTAGCTGACATGTGATGGAGGGCAACAGGATCAACAAGTCATAGAAGCAGGGCGTAGGTCAGGACGAGGAAAGGGCTGATTGGGGGAACAGATAATTGGGGGGGGGGGGATGATATAGGAAAGCAACTGACCAACATCAAGTGGCAAGAAACACTCACTCTCTTCTATGTGTGTTAACGTCTGTGGTCTCTTTAAGAAGAACTCATTTGACTCCAACTTGGCCAAAACAAAGTGGAGATAGCACACACAGTGGCAGACACAAAGTAATTCTTCAAAGGATCCTGAGAAGATGCTCGGTTTCGATTCAACTCAGGTCTAATCATGGAAGCGGCACGGTGGCGCAGCGGTTAGAATTACTGCCTTACAGCGCTTGTCGCGCCAGAGACCCGGGTTCTATCCTGACTACAGGTGCTGTCTCTACGGAGTTTGTACGTTCTCCCCGTGACCTGTGTGGGTTTTCTCCGAGATCTTCGGTTTCCTCCCACACTCCAACGATGTACAGGTTTGTAGGTTAATTTGCTTGGTATAAGTGTAAATTGTCCTTCGTGTGTGTCGAATGGTGTTAATATGCAGGGATCGCTGGAGGGTGTGGGCTTGGTGGGCCGAAGGTCCTGTTTCCACATTGTATCTCTAAAACTAAACTAAACTAAACTTGTAAAATAGCCCCAACAATTGCCATTGGCACTGAACATCCATTGTTCTGCATGCCATAAAAACAGGCACAAACTTAACTTCCAAACAGTTGTACCCATTAAAACCAGAAGTTCAGCACTTACCTTTCTGATTGATGAAGAAACAAATAGTGGTAGTAAGTAAATTAACCCACAGGATATTGTAGCACCAGACTGTAATTGGATGATGGGAATCTAGGATTGTGTTAATACAAGTGAGCATTTAATTATTAAGGCAAGACATCTGAGACCAACACACCCAACAAAAGGTTTTAATTAACAAATTATAGTACTGGTGAATTCAATCACAAAATGAAGTTCCTAGCTATAATGAAGGATTAACCAGGCTATGCCCTGCAGACCTTTTGATCTGAGCCCAGAAATTAGATTGCTTTAATCTCTATTTATAAACTCCGCTGACATTAAGAGAGTTGATTGGGCCGCTATAGAACTAATCAAATATCTTCCAAAGTTGACAGAGTGCAATAAAACAGAATGATGTTACCTGCTGAGATATGTATTCCTTGGGTGTTTTAATGGCAACCCCACCTTCATTGTGACATAACTAGAGATGTCATAACGGGCATGTGTTAATGTACTTCTAAAGCTGCAGCAAGTACAAATATGTATAATAATTATAATCGTAATCATACTTTATTAGCCAAGTATGTTTTGCAACATGCAAGGAATTTGATTTGCCATACAGTCATACCAATAAAAAGCAACAAAACACACAACATACATTTTAACATAAACATCCACCACAGTGACTCCTCCACATTCCTCACTTTGATGGAAGGCAAAAAAAAGTTAAATCTCGTCCCTTCTTTGTCCTCCCAAGGTCGGGGGCCTCGAGCTTTCCGTTGACAGGATGATCTTGGTTCCCGTAGCGAGCGGTCGAGCCTTCCGCATCGGGGCGATCAAGCTCCCGCATCGTGGGGGATCTCAGTTCCTCCGCGATGGGTGATCGGACCCCAGGTGAGGGCCGGTCAAACCTCCTGCGACTTTGGAGCTTCCCGACATCAGTCTCCACCCGAGATTGCGAGCTCCTCGATGGTGAAATCCGCAGGCCGCGATTGGAGCGTCGATCCCAGGCAAGGGATCACAGGCTCCGATGGTAAGTCCATGGCGGTGGGGCTCAAAGTCAGTCTCGGGCAAGGCCGCCACAAGCTCCATGATGTTGGGCCGCAGAGCGACTGTAGGTACAATCGGGAAAACAATCACATCTCCGGCAAGGTAAGAGATTGAAAAAAAAGTTTCCCCGCTGAAGTCTATCTTCAACATAGATGGAGGCACAGTTTCTCCATGGTTATCATCACTGAGACAGGTGGCATCCTTCACAAAGACCTTCGTACCCTTGCTCTCTGATCGAGGCCCAGGTCATATTATTGCTTGCACTGATCTGGGGATGTCTCACAGTCAGCACAAAAGCAGTTGTGAAGATGTCAACTTGAATGATTAAGGAGGATAATCCTTAATCTCCGTCACGTCTTGAGGCTGCTGTTGGCTGCCGCCTCAAAGAAGTCACCTGGGCACAATATTCAAGAGGACAAATGATTTCATTTGTTTTGATTTCAGCGACGAACAGCTGGCATTTCAGATGTTAAGATCTGCCAGTATTGCCGGCTTCCCAGGAGAGCAAGGTCCTTTTAATAAATCAGACCTTTACATGAGCAGAATATGTTTTGACACCTTTACCCTCACCAGGTGTTATGGATCAAGGGAAGAATTTATTGAAGAAGCTCACGATTCCTTCAAACTGCGGAAGAATATCCCTGCTGAATAATTTCAGTGGACCACATTGCTCTGGGGCATGAATCCTGGGGGACATACAAATACTTTAACTTCAGGAGCTGCTGAAACCAGTTTCTTATTCAGTCACAGCAGGTAACAACATAGAACAGTACAGCATAGGAATAGTCCCTTCGGCCCACAATGTTTACGCCGAACATGATGCCACGTTAAACTGATCTCATTTGCCTGTACACAATCCACATCCCTCTATTCACTACACATCCATGTGCCTATCCAAAAGTCTCTTAAATGCCACTATTGTATTTGCCTCCACCACCACCTCAGGCAATGTGTTTCAGGCCCCCACCACTCTCTGGGTAAAGAACTTGCCCCGCATACCTCCATTACACTTTCACCCTCTCACCCAACAGCTATGCCCTCTAGTGAAAAAGATTCTGACCGCCTCTCATAATTTCATATACTTCTCGCAAGTCTTCCCTTAACCTCTGACATTCCAAAAACAAGTCAATAGACAACCGACAATAGACAATAGGTGCAGGAGTATGCCAGCACTGCCATTCAATGTGATCATGGATGATCATCCCCAATCAGCACCCCGTTCCTGCCTTCTCCCCATATCCCCTGACTCCGCTATTTTTAAGAGCCCTATCTAGCTCTCTCTTGAATGCATCCAGAGAACCTTCCCCCACCGCCCTCTGAGGCAGAGAATTCCACACTCACCACTCTCTGTGAGAAAAAGTGTTTCCTCGTCTCCATTCTAAATGGCTTACTCCTTATTCTTAAACTATGGCCCCTGGTTCTGTACTCCCCCAACATCGGGTACATGTTTCCTGCCTCCAGCGTGTCCAAACCCTTAACAATCTTATATGTTTCAATGAGATTCCCTCTCATCCTTCTAAACTCCAGAGTGTACAAGCCCAGCCGCTCCGTTCTCTCAGCATATGACAGTCCCGCCATCCCAGGAATTAACCTTGTAAACCTACGCTGCACTACCTCAATAGCAAGAATGTCCTTCCTCAAATTAGGGGACCAAAACTGCACACAATACTCAAGGTGTGGTCTCACTAGGGCTCTGTACAACTGCAGAAGGACCTCTTTGCTCCTATATTCGATTCCTCTTGTTATAAAGGCCAACATGCCGTTCGCTTTCTTCACTGCCTGCTTACTTTCATAAACTGATGTACAAGGACCCCCAGATCCCGTTGTACTTCCCCTTTTCCCAACAACGCAATTTAGATAGTACCAACTTGACACCAAAAATATAGTAACTTGACGCCATTTAGACAGTCCAAGGTTATCCAACCTCTCCCAGGAGTTGAACCCCTCTAATCCAGGCAGCGTGCTGGTAAAACAAGTAAGATGGAGAAGATGAAGGTGGATCCATTACTGGTACTGTGGTGTTTGGATTACCTTTTCCTCAGACCACAGTACGTGCGCCTACAGAACAATGTCTCAAGCACCATCCTGAGCAGCACAGGGGCTCCACAAGGAACTGTGCTGGCTCCATTCCTGTTTACCATCTACACAGCGGATTTCCAATACAACACCAACAGCTGCTTTTTGCAGAAATTTACAGATGACACAGCTGTTGTCGGCCTCATCAAAGGGGGCAATGAGGAGGAGTATAGAGATACAATAAACAACTTTGTGGAATGCACACAATAACCTCCATCTCAACACCACAAAAACCAAGGAGATAGTTGTGGATTTCAGGAGGGGGAGGAGGAGGACTCAACCAACACCAATCACCATCAGGGGCACTGAGGTGGAGGTGGTCGCCAACCACAGGTACCTTGGTGTGCAGCTTGACAGTGAGCTGGACGGGAAGTGTCATATGGAGGCGGTGTACAGGAAGGGACAAAGCCGACTGTATTTTTTAAGGAGGCTAAGGTCATTCAACATCTGCCAGCCCCTGCTGTGCAGTGTCTACCATTCAGTGGTGGCCAGTGCTCTGTTTTTTGCTGTGGCCTGTTGGGGAGATGGCGCCCGCATAGCGGACAAAAACAGACTGGACAAGCTGATCAGGAAAGCCGGCTCAGTGGTCGGGGCTGAGCAACTAATGGTCCAGCAGGTGGCAGAGGCCAGAACTCTGAACAAACTGGGTTCAATAATGACCAACCCCACTCACCCACTCCACGCTCTGAAGGTGATCAAGAGCAGCACCTTCAGTCAGAGACTGATGCACCATTGTGCAAAACTGAGAGATATAGGAAGTCTTGTATACCAGTTGCTATAAGGTTTTACAATGCACAAAAATAACTTTGCACTTTTTTAGTATTCATTCATTGTATTTTAACTTATTAAGTATGGAAGCTATCTGAGGAAATGTGTGGTGTTATGTCTGTCTTGAAGCTGTCGTGGCACTGTAATTTCCTGTAAAGGATTATTAAAGGATCTATCTATCTATCTATCTATCTATCTATCTATCTATCTATCTATCTATCTATCTATCTATCTATCTATCTATCTATCTATCTATCTATCTATCTATCTATCTATCTATCTATCTATCTATCTATCTATCTATCTCTGATGTTCCCTGGCAATACTGGTATTCAGGTAAGTATAGTTACAACAGGAACTATCAAAGTACATGGATGAAGACACAAGGAACAGCAGACGCTGAATTCTTGAGCAAAACACAAAGAGCTTAACTTGGTCAGGCAGCATCTATGGAGGAATGGATAGACGATTTTTCAGCTCTGGACCTTGTTGAGACCTTGTAGGAGGGAGAATGCTGGAAAAGAGGTGGGGGGAGAGGGGGCAGGACAAAGTTTAACAAGTGATAGGTGGATACAGATGAGGGGATTTGACTGGGTGGACAAAGGCTCGAGATGAAAAGGGTGTCAGATAAGGAAACTGATCTTTGTGGCACCAAATGATCAGTTGGTTAACAGCACCTTGCTTAATTGAATAACTACTTTGGTTCCGTCTTCACTAAGGAAGACATAAATAATCTGCCGGAAATAGCAGGGGACCGGGGGTCAAATGAAATGGAGGAACTGAGTGAAATCCAAGTTAGCCAGGAAGTGGTGTTAGGTAAATTGAATGGATTAAAGGCCGATAAATCCCCAGGGCCAGATAGGCTGCATCCCAGAGTACTGAAGGAAGTAGCCCCAGAAATAGTGGATGCATTAGTGATGATTATTCAAAACTCTTTAGATTCTGGAGTAGTTCTTGAGGATTGGAGGGTAGCTAATGTAACCCCACTTTTTAAAAAGGGAGGGAGAGAGAAAACGGGGAATTACAGACCAGTTAGTCTAACATCGGTAGTGGGGAAACTGCTAGAATCAGTTATTAAAGATGGGATAGCAGCACATTTGGAAAGTGGTGAAATTATTGGACAAAGTCAGCATGGATTTATGAAGGGTAAATCATGTCTGACGAATCTTAAATAATTTTTCGAGGATGTAACTAGTAGAGTGGATAGGGGAGAACCAGTGGATGTGTTATATCTGGACTTTCAGAAGGCTTTCGACAAGGCCCCACATAAGAGATTAATAATAATAATAATAATAATAATAATAATAATAATAATAAATACTTTATTGATCCCCTCAGTGAAATTCAGATGTCCAGAAGCCCCCAACCAACAAACCCACAGATTCAAAACGAACGCAGACAGAAAATACATAGAATACAATGTGGACAATACCTGAGAGCAATAAATACTTAAAAAGACCAATAATTAACAGTTAAAAATTAAAAATTGCAAAATGCATTCCCCTACAGCCTAGTGGTCCGAATTATAAAATCTAATGGCTGCAGGGGTGAAGGATCTGCTGAACTGCTCCGTTCTACAGGGCAGGGAGAGGAGCCGGTTGTTGTTCCGAGTGCTCTTTTGACTCTCCAGAATTACATGGAGGGGATGCCCGGGGTTTTTCAGGATGACCTGCACCTTGTGCCTCATACGCCTCTCAAGCACATCCATCCCAGAGTCTACTCTCCCCTCCAGCACTGAGCTAGCTCGTTTAACCAGTTTGACCAGCTTCTTGTTGTTTTTTGCACTAATGCTGTTGCCCCAGCAGACAACAGCGTAGAAAATAACACTTACAACCACAGTGTTGTAAAACATGTGCAGCATATCATTACACACATTGAAGGATTTGAGCCTTCTGAGGAAAAAGAGTCTGCTCTGCCCTTTTTTGTAGAGGGAGTCAGAGTTGACAGACCAGTCCAGTTTGTTATCAAGGTGCACTCCAAGGTATTTATATGTCTGCACCACCTCAATATCAGCCCCTGCAGCGTTGACCGGCTGAAGGGGGAGCTTGGACCTGCCAAAGTTAACCACCATCTCTTTAGTCTTAGTTGTGTTCAGGATGAGACAGTTCTCTTCACTCCAGGCACAAAAGGAACTGGTCAAATTCCTGTATTCCTCCTCCTGCCCGTTCCTTACACATGCCACAATCGCTGTATCATCTGAATATTTCTGTACGTGGCATGTGTCAGACTTATAGTTAAAGTCTGCTGTGTACAGGGTGAAGAGGAACGGGGCCAGAACCGTTCCCTGTGGGGCTCCAACATTGCACACCACTGTGTAGGTATGTTGCAAAGCCTACCTGAAGCGTCTTTGAAAATCTGCCGCTGCCCGTGTGCGCGATTTTGGCGCCGTTTAGAGGGGGCGGGTTTAAAACGCGATTTTCTCTAGGCTGTTCAAATCGAAGATGTTCAGCCTAGTTAATTATTAACGAAAAATCGCTGGAAGACCCCGTCGCAAAGGCTATTATTAGGTTTAAAGGCCTCGTATAATAGTTATAGTAGTTTAAAAATCAATCTCTAAACCCGCGACCGCCAGCAACCGCAGAGTCTCATAAAGCAAATAGCAGAAGTTAGGTTGTATATTTTTACATTAAAAAGGGCTTCTAAAGATCCCTTTATACAAAATTTAATATTGCGAGTAGCTCTATTTGGGCCCATTATATCGCGCAGTATTTTTCTGGGCATTTGGGGCACAAATCTACCGCAATGTGAACGTTCTAAACCAGCGCGTTCCACAGGGACCCACTGGAAAGCTGATTTAAATGGGCATTTATTTACAGCAATTGAACACTGAATTCCTTCCATTTGGTCTATAAATTAATGTAAATGAGATTTAAAATCATGTTTTATTGTGAATTATTTGTGAATATTATTTGGACATTTAGGCTATTTAAAAATGTTAATAATTTATTAAGAAATGGATAGATGTTTAGATCTAGTAATTGAAGTCTGAAATTAGCTACAATTAGGTAACTAACTAATTATATGCTTTAATTTCAGGTCATCCAAGTAAGATTATTTTATATTTGTTTCAGAATGCTTCAATCTATGATAACTGAAAATTTCATTCAGTTCTCTTAATTTTTAAGAAAGTTATGGGCTTTTGACTGTTCACGATCACAACTTTTTTGTTATGTCCATAGAAAATCAATAGGGAACAAGATGCTCATTTCCGAGTATGAAAATGGCCATAACTTTTTAAATACTTGAGATATGAAAGTGAATTAGGTGTCAAATTAAACTTATTTTTATGCTTTATCTGATGGGATAAATTACAGACTTGATTTTTAAAATCTCAAAATTTTGTAACATTGCTACACTGTGCCAGACACACTGTCCCCCAGCTTGACAAACTGTGGTCGACCCGTCAGGTAGTCGTATATCCAGGAGATAAATGTGGAATCCACCCCCATCTTCTTAAGCTTGTCATTCAGAATAAGGGGTTGGATGGTGTTGAACGCACTTGAGAAGTCGAAGAACATAATCCTCACATAGCCACCTGGTTTGTCCAAAAAGGAGTAGATCCGGTGCAGCATGTAGAGGACTGCGTCATCCACCCCAATGTTCTCCTGGTATGCAAACTGTAGTGGGTCGAGTGCGTGCTGGACTTGTGGTCTCAGGAGACGAATGAGTAGCCGCTCCATTGTTTTCATGATATGGGATGTAAGGACCACCGGTCTGTAGTCGTTGATCTCGGTCGGCCGCCCTGCTTTGGGAACCGGCACGAGACATGATGTTTTCCACAGACCTGGTACGCTCCCTGACTGGAGGCTCAGGTTGAAAAAGGTCTGCAGCGGCTCCGCCAGCTGAGCCGCACAGTCTTTTAGTAGCCTGGGACATACACCATCAGGGCCAGCTGCTTTACCAGGGCGCAACCTCCTCAGCTCAGCTCTCACCTCGTCCGCCGTGAAGAACAGTTGAGGAGATGCCGGCATAGGAGGTGCTGCAGCTGTGGTGTTGGGGGGGCTGCCTGGTGGAGGTGATGGTGGGGGAGAGGCTGCACCTGTAGAGGTGGGAGGGGATACCAGATCAAACCTGTTATAGAACAGGTTAAACTCATTGGCCTTGTCCACGTCTCCTGACGGCTGGCTTCTCTTCTCCTTGAAGCCAGTGATAGTCTTCATTCCTCTCCACACCTCTTTGATGTTGTTGTACTGCAGTTTCTTCTCCAGCTTCCTTTTATAGTCCCCTTTTGCCTGCTTCATACTCCTTTTCAAGTGGTGCTGTACGCTCTTGATTTTTTCCCGATCACCAACCTTGAAAGCCTCCTTTTTCTCGTTTAGAAGGCTCTTGATGTTGCTTGTAATCCAAGGTTTATTATTGGGAAAGCGACAAACAGTTCTTACTGGCACAACAACATCCCTACAGAAGTTGATGTAGTCCGTTATGCATCCAGCCATCCTGTCGATGTCCATACAGCTGTTTAATTCCTGTGGCTCCATCAGTATGTCCCAGTCTGTGCATTGAAAGCAGTCCCTCAGTGATTCACTGGCCTCTGGTGTCCACTTTCTGAAAGACCGGGTGGTTGTAGGCTGTCTTAGTACACAGGGTTTGTAAGAAGGCCTTAGATAAACCAGGTTGTGATCTGATTTGCCAAGCGGTGGAAAGGCTAAGACACAATAGGCCTCCTTGACATTGACATAGCACAAGTCCAGTGTCTTATTGTGCCTTGTGGGACAGTCAACATACTGTGAGAAGCCTGACAAGTGGGGGCTGATGTTCACATGATTGAAGTCCCCTGATAAGGCAATGAGTACGTCCGGGTGTCGGGTCTGTAATCTCGCGACAGTCTCTTGGATGACGTCACATGCGACTACAGGCTCCGCTCGAGGAGGAATGTAAACAATAATGGCGACGATGTGGGAGAACTCCCTCGGTACATAATAAGGTCTCAGTCCAACCGCCAGGAGCTCAATATCCCGACAACAGATCTTATCTTTCACAGTTATGTGACCTGGATTACACCATCTATTGTTCACAAGCAGAGCAAGTCCCCCACCTTTGATCTTCCCACTCGCCTTCGGGTCTCTATCTGCTCGTACCGTAGTGAAGCCTGGGAGATCCACACAGGAATCCGGGATGATGTCCATCAGCCACGTCTCAGTAAAACACATGAGACTGCACTCACGGTAGACCCGTTGGTTCTTCATAAGGGCCTCCAACTCCTCACACTGGTTAGGGAATGAGTTGACGTTCCCCATAAGGATCGATGGCAGAAACGGCTTGTATCTCCACCTCCAGGCCCTTAGCCTGGCCCTTAGCCTGGCACCTGCACGGCAACCATGGAACGGCTTCTTCAGCTCAGACGGAATATGGTGTTTTATTCCGTAAGCTGTCCGTCGCCACATAAGGAGTTCATCCCTCCTATACGCGACTCTACACATGCTGTGTAAAATTTACTGCACAGCAGCAGCAGCAACAGCCAACGCACAAAACACACTAACGCACTAAAGCACTAAACAAAACACTGAGCTACAAGGACTTGTATCCAAGTCCTTGTCCTTGTCCTTCACAAAAACTAAACAAAACTAAATAAAACACTAAACAAAACACACTAAAACGCTAAAAACACAATTAGTACACAGATTAGTACACAAACTTAAAGCACAAGGTATTGGGGGTTCAGTATTGATGTGGATAGAGAACTGGCTGGCAAACAGGAAGCAAAGAGTAGGAGTAAACGGGTCCTTTTCAGAATGGCAGGCAGTGACTAGTGGGGTAATTATAATAATAATAAATTTTATTTAATGGGCGCCTTTCAGACATCTCAAGGACACCTTACATAATAATCGGAATAACATATAATCGGAATATAACAAGTAATAAAGACATCACAGAGACACAAATTAAAAACAGAATTCAATCCAAAAACAGAAAATCAAAAACACAGTGTGAAGAGAGAGCAGCGGCAGCCAAAGCGCGCCAGCGTCCACTCTCTCTTCACGGCAGCCATCTTGGACACAGGACTACAATTAGACAAAAAAAATCATCCCCCCACAGTGGATAGCACTGTGGAGGAAGGCACAATGTCCAGTCCCCACCCCATGGTCACCCCAAAGTCAGGCCTATTGAGGCCACCGCAATTGCCTCTACGGAGGCCCGATGTCTCTGGCCGTTCTCACCGGGTGGTCTTGCCCCGGCGTCGGGAGAGTCCTTTCGGCGGCTGGGCCACCTGGAACGGCCGCTTCCTGGTTGGATCCCGCAGCTGCCGAAGCCGACAAGGCCACGCCGGTTTGGCGCTCCCAGGCTCCCGATGAAAAAGTCGGCGCCGCCTCTCCACACTGCCGCCTCTCCGCACTGCCGCCTCTCCGCTCCGCAGACCCGCAGCCCGGAGATGTTGCTCTCGGCAGTCCAGCTCGCCAGAGCTCCAGCGCGGCGACCCAGGCAAGGCATCGCCCGCTCCGCTCCAGTGCTCCAACGCTGTGCTGCCGCCGAGGCCGAGGTGCTGGGTGGTCCCCGCCAGGAAACGTCGCTCCAAGCCCGCTGGTAGGCCACGAGGACAGGTCGACGGGCAGCCCGGAGAAAAGGCTGCCACACCGACCAGGTAGGGACCTAGAAATAAAGTTTACACCTACCCCCCACATTAAAAAGACCATATCCCCTACAAACAAAAAACAGGACTCACTAAAAACTATTAAAAAAACGGATTTAAAACGGACGGCTGCTGGCTAGCAGCCGTTCACCAAGATGGCTCCTCCTCCAGTACCGCAAGGCTCAGTGCTGGGATCCCAGCTATTTACAATATATATTAATGATTTGGACGAGGGAATTGAATGCAACATCTCCAAGTTAGCGGACGACACTAAGCTGGGGGGGCAGTGTTAGCTGTGAGGAGGATGCTAGGAGGCTGCAAGGTGACTTGAATAGGCTAGGTGAGTGGGCAAATGCATGGCAGATGCAGTGTAATGTGGATAAATGTGAGGTTATCCACTTTGGTGGCAAAAACAGGAAAGTGGACTATTATCTAAATGGTGGCCGATTAGGAAAAGGGGAGATGCAACGAGACCTGGGTGTCATGGTACACCAGTCATTGAAAGTAGGCATGCAGGTGCAGCAGGCAGTGAAGAAAGCGAATGGTATGTTAGCATTCATAGCAAAAGGATTTGAGTATAGGAGCAGGGAGGTTCTACTGCAGTTGTACAGGGTCCTGGTGAGACCACACCTGGAGTATTGCGTACAGTTTTAGTCTCCAAATGTGAGGAAGCACATTATTGCCATAGAGGGAGTGCAGAGAAAGTTCGCCAGACTGATTCCTGGGATGTCAGGACTTTCATATGAAGAAAGACTGGATAGACTCGGCTTGTACTCGCTAGAATTTAATAGATTGAGGGGGGATCTTATAGAAACGTACAAAATTCTTAAGGGGTTGGACAGGCTAGATGCAGGAAGATTGTTCCCGATGTTGGGGAAGTCCAGAAAAAGGGGTCACAGATTAAGAATAGAGGGGAAATCCTTTAGGACCGAGATGAGGAAAACATTTTTCACACAGAGAGTGGTGAATCTCTGGAACTCTCTGCCACAGAAGGTAGTTGAGGCCAGTTCATTTGGCTATATTTAAGAGGGAGTTAGCTGTGGCCCTTGTGGCTAAAGGGATCAGGGGGTATGGAGAGAAGGCAGGTACGGGATACTGAGTTGGATGATCAGCCATGATCATATTGAATGGCGGTGCAGGCTCGAAGGGCCGAATGGCCTACTCCTGCACCTATTGTCTATGCTTCTATGTTTCTATGTTAAAGAACATAGACTTCTACATAAAATACACCCCACAGTTATCTTATTCTGGTGACACAAGAAACTGCAGAGGATTGAATCTTGAGTGTGAAACTCAAGCTGCTGGAAGAACTGAACGGGTCATGCAGCATCTGTAGCAAGAAATGGAATTGTATGTCGGAACTCTTCTTCAGACTTCTTAAAAAAAGACAGAAAGTGCGAGAAGATCTCATCAGTTTCTTATGTTTTCATATCATATGTCTTCTTTAATAATGAAGAACAAAACTGGAAACCAACCTAAGTTAATTAAAAGACCAGACCAGTGGTTTGGTTTGAAATAAAATGCTCTAGATAGTCAGGTTGGCAGACTATCCTTACTCACCTGCCATAGAGTAATAGAGACATAGAGTGATACAGTGTAGAAACAGGCCCTTCGGTCCAACTTGCCCACACTGACCAACAATGTCCCAACTATACTAGTCCCACCTACATTTGTCCCATCCATGTACCTGTCTAACTGTTTCTTAAACGTTGGGATAGTCCAGCCTCAACTGGAAGCTTGTTCCATACACCCACCACCCTTTGAGTGAAAAAGTTACCCCTCAGATTCCTATTAAATCTTTTCCCCTTCACCTTGAACTCAACTCACCCTGTAGCCCAGACCCTCTAGTCCTGGCAACATCCTCGTAAATCTTCTCTGAACCGTTTCATTTCAAGCTTGATAATATCTTTCCTATAACATGATGGCCAGAACTGAACATAATACTCTAAATGCGGCATCGCCAACGCCTTATACAATTGCAACATGACCTCCCAACTGCCTTATGTCTGTTCCTCTGATCTAGGACATATTTTTCTGTCACATTCTCATTTACTCAGGGACATGGTTTTCGTCGAACTCACACTGATCCCTATCTCAGATAGACACTGAATACTGGAGTAACTCAGCAGGGACAGGCAGCATCTCTGGAGAGAAGGGATGGTTGATGTTTCGGGTTGAGGCCCTTCTTCAGACTGAGAGTCAGGGGAGAGGAAAACGAGATGTGGAAGGGTAAAGTGTGAAAATGAGAGATCAAAGGGGATGAAGATCAAGGAAAATGTAGAATGTTAGCTGGGGGTAGGTGACAACGAGGCATACAGAGTAAATTTTAATCTGGAGGACAGTCAGACTGGTCGGAGAACTAGAATGGGGTAGAGATGGAGAGATAGGGAAATTAAGGATTACGTGAAGCATACCATTGTTGTAAGCTGCCCAAGTGAAATATGAGATATTGTTCCTCCAATTTGCATTGGGCCTCACTCTGACAGTGGAGGAGGCCCAGGACAGAAAGGGAAAGGAAGGGGGAATTAAAGTGTTTAGCAACAGGATTACCCTGTTGGATTAACAAACTCATCAGGAAGGCTGGTTCCGTCCTGGGGGCGGAGTTGGATTCATGGGAGATGGTCTTGGAGGGGAGGATGTTCCTCAAACTGCGGAACATCCTGGACAACACAGCTCACCCCCTCCATGACACACTGATCAACCTAAGGATTTGTTAGCTCTGCTGTTGGAATAACTCGTCATGCACAGTGATTAAGATCCAAAGACTTTATTAGCATTACAGCATAGGTAACTTCATCTAAACACATAACTCAAGACTGAGGAAGAAAGTGAAGAGAAGCTTTCTGTTAACGAGTGGGCAGAGCTTCAAAGTATGACATAACATGAGTGACACTGATCTACATCCTCCCTCTTAAAGAATTAAATGTCAGTACAAAACCATTGACTAAATAAGGCATGTATAGGAATTGATAACAAGCTGGTGGAAAGTCAAACATAGCCCGGGTACTTCACAACCGGCTTGCAAACATGACCAGCACGTGTGTGATATAAACCATCTCCGTTTTTCTCCACCGGGGACAGAGTCGGTGGCGACTGGTGATGGAGATTGAAACAATATTCCCTGTGCTGGTACAGATGGGCTGATGCCGCTGGACGTGGATGGAAGTACACTTGTACGGTCTGAAAAATACGGAGGTGGAGCCATGTCATTCACAGGCAGGGTATATTGTCTGTTACGTCTGTAGGTGCTGCCATCATCACTGACCAGATATGAGCGTGGCTCGGGGGCAGTTCCAGAAATTATACCGATATGGTCATGTCCCTTGGTTAATGGTGGCAGCGGCCTGCTTGTTTTGTCATACCACTGTTTTTGAATGTCACATTTTTGTTGCAACCTTGACTGGACTTCTGATGGTGGAACCACCTGCGGGATCAATGTCTGATCTGCCACAGGCACCGTGGCTCGGGTCTGCCTTGACGATAAACGTTGAGCAGGTGAACCTGGGAGATGTTACCTCAGTTGAGCAGGTCCAGGTACACGTCGGAAATAGATCCATGTGACCATTCTATGAGCTGTTTGGCACTCCTGTCAGCCCGCTCAGCTATTCCATTCGACTGTGGATATTCAGGGCTGCTGGTGATGTGGCGAAAACCCCAGCGTGCAGCAAACTGCTTGAAGTGTTGGCTGGTAAATTGACTGCCGTTATCAGGTAACAGTATGCAAGGAGCTCCGTGATCTGCAAAATGGCAAGCAAGCTTTAAAACTACCCTGCGAGAAGTGGGGCTGTTAAGAAAATCAATGTCAAACCATATGAGACGACAAGCTTGCCAGGTACTTCATGCCATTCAAATATGTCAGCTGCCACCATAGACCACGGGAGGGCAGGCGCCGGATGTGAGAGAAATGGTTGCTTTTGTTGATGAGGTGCCAAACTGTTACATACTGCACAGGATGCCACATTCTCGCTGATGTATTTATATATAACCATATAACCATATAACAATTACAGCACGGAAACAGGCCATCTCGGCCCTTCAATTCCGTGCCGAACACTTATTTTCTCCTAGTCCCATCTACCTGCAACGATTCAGCCATACCATGTGAAGAAATCTGTATCGCCCAAATGGTGTGCTGAATGTAGTTAACTTAGAGGAGTTGCGTTCCAATGAAATCTGCCAGAATGAACTCTTGGCATCTAGTATTGTGTATGTAGTTGCTTCAGCAAGCTGCGCTGCAATCTCATCCACAGTGCGCATGGGATAGTGAGGTAGTTTGATGGCTGTGTTCAAGTCCTTGGGATTGATACAAAATCGTCTTTATTCTTCTTCGTTGCCACAACCATTGTGGAGACCCAATCCGAGGGGTCAGCGACGGGAGCAATTACACCTAGAGACACCATTCTGTTGAGTTTACTTGAGAACACGGTCCCGCATGGCATGGGGAATCCTGTGTGCTGGACGGACAACTGGAAGTACCTCAGGGCTAATGGTAATTGTGTACTTAACGGACAACCTGCCCATCTTGTTGTCAAACAAAGTTTTGTATTGTGTCAGGATTTGTTGAGTAAAGTCACAGGTTGCAGTCAGATGACAAACAGAAGGGCTGAAAGAGACAAATCCCAGGTTGTGACAAACGGTGACACCCAGCAGGGATGGCACATCCTTCTGAACAACATAGAAACTCAGGATGTGGACAGGTGAGTTAAGACAGCAGCGTAACTTGACTTGACTGATAGAGTACACTGGACCTCCTGCAAATGGGAGAAGGGAGGCAGCAGTACGAGTGACAGTCTCTGTTTTTCATATCTTTTTCAACTCAGCTAGACACATGACATTACACCTGGCCCCTGTGTCAACTTTCAGATAAACTTTCTTGCCATTAACTAGCAAAGCAACCTTGGGATCTAGTTGTTTGTGCAGTAAATCAGACAAGCAGTGAACATCCCAAGTCAAAATCTTCGTTAGCAGCCTGCAAATCCGTGAGAGCTGGTTGAGAGCGTTCCGAGAGCAGGTTCTCATGGCCGAGTGAATTAACAGGTAGTCTTGTTTGAACTCTGTTGCTACGCGAGCAGCAGCATCTGAAGAAATGGTTCTTTTTGTTACAGAAATTACATAATTATTCATACAGAGGGCAACGGTCATGAACTGCAACATGCGGACCCCCACAGTTAAAACAATTGTCTATTAGTCTAACGATAGAGCTGTCGGGCACTTGAGGAGAATGGCAAGAGATTTGATAAGACATGACAGCAACATTAATGGCTTGAGCAGAGTGGGGGCCATGTCCTAAAACTTTAGTATGAGCATCAGCCATTTCAGCAATGTGGCAGCGGTTTTTAGCAGTGTCTATAGTGAACTCAGCATCTAGCAGTAACTCATTGCATAATTTATCATTGCGGACACCATAAACCAGATGGCCATGGAATAGGCTGTCACATATATCCCTGAAATCGCATTGACTGGCAATGTGCTTCAAAGCACGGACATACATTTCTACAGGTTCACCCTGTCTCTGGCTTTGAGAAAAGAACAAATGCCCCTCCATGACCAAGTTAGCTCTTAACTCACATAACTGTTGGAATTGGCAGTCAGGGTCCTGGATAGATTCAGCTGGAGCGATCTGGACACCAGCCAGGTCAAACCTAGTCGGTTCATAATGAAATCTTCTGGCAGGCCGAGCAGCTTCTGTGCCTGCTAGATTAAGAAAAATTGAGGCACGAACACCCGGAACAGCAGCAGGATGAGCCGCTTCTATGTAAATTGAGAAATAGAAACATAAAAACATGGAAACATAGAAAATAGGTGCAGGAGTAGGCCATTCGGCCCTTCGAGCCTGCACCGCCATTCAATATGATCATGGCTGATCATCCAACTCAGTATCCTGTACCTGCCTTCTCTCCATACCCCCTGATCCCTTTAGCCACAAGGGCCACATCTAACTCCCTCTTAAATATAGCCAATGAACTGGCCTCAACTACATTCCGTGGCAGAGAATTCCAGAGATTCACCACTCTCTGTGTGAAAAATGTTTTTCTCATCTCGGTCCTAAAAGATTTCCCCTTTATCCTTAAACTGTGACCCCTTGTCCTGAACTTCCCCAACATCGGGAACAATCTTCTTGCATTTAGCCTGTCCAACCCCTTAAGAATTTTGTAAGTTTCTATAAGAACCCCCCTCAAATCTTCAAATATGCGCCACCGTTCTGCGAGGTCTTCATCAAACACCAGGATCTCAGGGTTTCTGAGAGCAGAAGCCATAGTATAACATATACCGGAGAAAACAATAAAACTAAAATAAAAGCAATGTAATTAGGCAAGGAGTGAGTCCGTGCAACTCTGACACCATGTTGAGCTCTGTTGTTGGAATCTCAAGTCACGCACAGTGATTAAGATCTTTATTAGCATTACAGCATAGGTAACTTCATCTTAACACACAACTCAAGACTGAGGAAGAAAGGGAAGAGAAGCTTTCTGTTAACTAGTGGGCGGAGCTACAAAGTATTACTCATAACATGAGTCACGGTGATCAACAGGATTACTTTCAGCAACAGACTGGTTCCACCAAGATGCAGTACAGAATGCCACGGAAGATCCTTCTTCCTATCAAACTGTACAACTCCTCCCTTCGGTCCTGGGGTAGACTGACTCCCCCCCCCCCCCCCCCCCCCAATCCTTTCCCCTCATCACTTTAATTTCAAATTCTTGTATTTTGTGTTTTATGACTGTTGGCAGATCAATCTCCCTCCTGGGATAAATAAAATTTTATCGTATCATCATATCGTAACTGGGAGATCATGGAGGACTAGGTGGACTGAGCAGAGGTGTTCAGTGAAATGATCGCCGAGCCAGTGCTTGGTCTCGCCGATAGATAGGATCTAGAATCACTTTAACTCCCCCTCCCATTCCCACACTGACAAATGGACCTCTAGTATGAGCTTCCTGCTCATTGTGTCTATGAGCTGACTGATCTTTGCTCATTGTGTCTTTGTGCTGAGAGATCTTTGTGGTAGAGGTATGCCTGTCTTCTTTTGGCTCGTTCAGGTTGCTGTCCGCTTGTGCTGTTATTAATTCCATCTGCTAGAATGCACCATTTCCAATTATGGAAGTTATATCCTTCGGGTCTACTCTGATCAGATCCAGATCATTGATCTCGTGATTATTTAGATACAACATCCTCCAACAACATCTCCCACTCTGCTTCAATGCAGTCTCACTTTACACTGTTTGTGCGTACAGTAACTCATCGGTTTTTATTTTTAACTCAAGATTATTGTCTTGGTCCAGCTTGACATTACCTAATACTCCAGAGTCAAGCTGGAATGTCCCTAATGGTCCGTACACTGACATCTTGCTATGGATACATTCAGCATGAGTTCCATCCATTGGAATCTACCTTGTTTTGCATAATTTGTGACCTGTTCAGCTGGAACTCGGAATCTGATTCTGTGCCTGTCGCTGTATGGCTCATCTCATGTACTAGAGTCATAGAGTGATACTGTGTGGAAACAGGCCCTTCAGCCCAACTTGCCCACACTGGACAACAATGTCCCAGCTACACTGGTCCCACTTGGCTGCGCTGGATCCATATCCCTCCAAACCTGTCCTATCTGTGTACCTATCTAACTGTTCCTTAAACGGTGGGATCGTCCCAGCCTCAACTACCTCCTCTGGCAGCTTGTTCCATACACCCACCACCCTTTGTGTGAAAACGTTACCTCTCAGATTCCTATTAAATCCTTTCCCCTTCACCTTGAACCTACGTCCTCTGGTCCTTGATTCCCCTACACTTGGCAAGAGACTCTGTGCATTTACCCGATCTATTCCTCATGATGGTGTTTTAATGCCCTGTCCATTATGTACTATTTGTGGAATAGATTTTCCAGTGCATATCACCCAGTGCTTGCTCAATAAAATTTTCTCAATTGCATGTTTCCAATTTCACCTTTTGACATCTATCTCCTTCCAGCATGCGGGAACCACCAGCGTGAGGGGGGGGGGGGGGGGAGAAAGGAGGACACAGCATGGGTTGACCGCTATAAGGGGCGGAGGGGCGTGAGGAATGGAGGAACTGGCGTGGGATACTTTGTAACTTTGTCAGCACCCTTTATGTGGCGATTCTTTTCATAACTTGGGTATGCAAAACAAAGAATTTCATTGTGGTTTGTCACATGTGACAATAAAGTATTCATTCACTCCCACGTTGCCCATCCCACATTTCTAAGAAAATCCTATTGCTCCACACACCCTAAGCACTTTTACACAATTAATTCTGGTATATAGCGGTACTTTATTGTCACATGTCATTAAATACAGATACGTTTTCTGTACTGCGTACAATTCAGTAAATTCATACTGTACATAAGCAGAGCCATAAATAAGCATAAAAGTGCAATGATTGCATGCAAGAATAGTTGACTAATTCTATCTCATATGGTAGCCATTCCCCTGGCTGAACTCTGGAACATCACATACAATCTAATCTCTAATAGAGAGTTGTTCAAACAAGGTATAGTGTATTTATCTGCAGTCAATCTTAGCTCCGTTAAAGGTAGAACTGAGATTCTGCATACTCTTAACTGCAATGATGGCCAACTGCAGTGTGCTTGTAATGAATTTATTGCATTCCCCAGGAGTTCATTGCAGGGCTTTATGATTTGGTACAATTCTCTATTCGCAAAGCAAATCAGTTTTAACACCATCTTTATTTTCACCCTCTCTTGTTTATCTTGCTTCACAGCTTAATCATTATTTTTTTCTGCAATGTTCCATTCTTAAATAGGCTATTTGTTTGGAAACTCTGTGATGTTGCCATCCGTTTTGTTTATACTTACCTGATGACATAAGATGAGGCCACTGCCCTTAAGTCTATGCCGGATCGTGGAGTAATCTCATTCTCCCACTTCTTTCCCTGTGAATCTTTTCACTGTCAGATGTGCATTAACAACCCCATACCCGCTGAGTTCTCCTACAACCTGGAACCTACCAAATACTGGGGCAATTAACTTAATAACACATATTTGCACTACAGGAGGAAACTAAAGCACCCAGAGGTCCCAGGGAGAAACATAGAAACATAGACACATAGAAAATAGGTGCAGGAGTAGGCCATTCAGCCCTTCGAGCCTGCGCCGCCATTCAATATGATCATGGCTGATCATCCAACTCAGTATCCTGTACCTGCCTCCTCTCCATACCCCCTGATCCCTTTAGCCACAAGGGCCACATCTAACTCCCTCTTAAATATAGCCAATGAACTGGCCTCAACTACCTTCTGTGGCAGAGAATTCCAGAGATTCACCACTCTCTGTGTGAAAAATGTTTTTCTAATCGCGGTCCTAAATGATTTCCCCCTTATCCTTAAACTGTGAAACCTTGTTCTGGACTTCCCCAACATCGGGACCAATCTTCCTGCATCTAGCCTGTCCAACCCCTTGAGAATTTTGTAAGTTTCTATAAGATCCCCCCTCAATCTTCTAAATTCTAGCGAGTGCAAGCCGAGTCTATCCTTGGAATCAGTCTGGTGAACCTTCTCTGTACTCCCTCTATGGCAAGAATGTCTTTCCTCAGATTAGGAGACCAAAACTGTACACAATACTCCAGGTGTGGTCTCACTCAGACCCTGTACAAATACAGTAGAACCTCCCTGCTCCTATACTCAAATCCTCAAATCCTTTTCCTATGTGCAAATTTGTCACAGATAGTAATTGTGGTCAGAATTGAAACAAGCTCGCTTGAGGTGTAAAGGGCCTGTCCCACTAGGCCGTCATTTGCGCGTAATTTATGCGACATCATTAACGCGTCACAACACACGACATGCGCGTGGTGACATGCAGGTGATGCGCGCATGGTGCGCATTACGCGTGCATGGTGCCTGGTGATGCGCGGTCGCGCGCGCCGTCCTAGGATTTTGTGATGTACAAAATCTTCGTGCGCCATCTGCGTGACGCGCAAATGACGGCCAAGTGGGACAGGCCCTTAAGGCAGCAGCTCTATCTACTGCATCACATTAACACCCCATTTTGTAGTCTGAGATAGACACAAAATGCTGGAATAACACAGCGGGTCAGGCAGCATCTCTGGAGAAAAGGAATATGTGACATTTCGGGTAGAGACCGTTCTTAACCAGCATCTTCAGTTCCTTCCCACACACTTGTCGTCTGGGATATAGACTGGGATCTAAAAATCTTCTATGGACACTTGACAAGATAAGAAGAGATCTGAGACTGAGCAGAGATATGAAAAATGTTGTCGTTAAAGTCAGGGTTACGCATTGAATCGCAGCTTTTAATGTCATAGAGTCATAGAGTGATACAGTGTGGAAACATGCCCTTCAGTCCAACTTGCCCACACCGGTCAACGTGTCCCATCTACAACAGTCTCACCTGCCAGAATTTGGTCCATATCACTCCAAACCTGTCCTATCCATGTACTTGTCCAACTGCTTCTGAAATGTTAGGATAATCCCTGCCTCAGCTACCTCCTCTGGCACCTTGTTCCATACATCCACCACCCCTTGTGTGAAAACGATTCCTATGAAATATTTTCCCCTTCACCTTAAGCTTATGTCCTCTGGTCCTCGATTCACCTACATTGGGCAAGTGACTGTGCATCTATCTGATCTATTCCTTTCGTGATTTATACACCTCAATAAGATCACCCCTCATTCTCCTGCGCTCCAAGGAATAGAGTCCCTGCCTACTCAATCTCTGCCTATAGCTCAGACTCTCTTGAAGATTTAAAGTGGTTGATATGGTACGTATGAACCTCCGAAAAGCATTTGTTAACGTGTCACACAGTGAACATCACACTGCCTGAGAGCCTGAAAGCTTCTGAGAGACTGCAAATGAGTGAAGTTCAGAAGGATCTCGGTGCACCAACATGATCACAAAATGTTGGCTGACAAGTTCAACAAGTAGCGAACAACATGTTGCCCTTTATTGCAAAGGTGTGAATTTTTTTTTTTCCAATTGCACAGGGTGTTGCTGAGACCAGATCTGAAGTATTGCACACCATTTGAACCCAGCAACTAAGAAAGGATATAGCAACACTGAAGGCATAGCAGAAGTGATTCACCAGGCTAATCCCTGGGATGAGAGGTTCTTAAGGGGTTGGACAGGCTAGATGCAGGAAGATTATTCCCGATGTTGGGGAAGTCCAGAACAAGGGGTCACAGTTTAAGGATAAGAGGGAAGCCTTTTAGGGCAGAGATGAGAAAATCATATTTTTCACAGAGTGTGATGAATCTGTGGAATTTTCTGCCACAGAGGGTAGTTGAGGCCAGTTCATTGGCTGTATTTAAGAGGGAGTTAGATGTGGCCCTTGTGGCTAAAGGGATCAGGGGGTGCAGGCTCGAAGGGCCGAATGGCCTTCTCCTTCACCTATTTTCTATGTTTCTATGTTTCCATGAGAGGGTTATCCTGTAAAAGAGACAAGACAGTTTCAGCCTATATTTCTCGTAGTATAAATGAATGAGTGGTGGCTTTATTCAAACATGTAAGGTCCTAAGGAGACTTGACAGTGTAATTTTGAAATAATTTTTACTGGTGGGAGAGTTGCAAACAAGGAAAAGGGCGGCAGTCAGTTACGAATGAGGTGCATGGGAATTTCTGCTCTCTGGAATTTCTGGAATTCTCTGCCCCTGGGGGTGGTAGAGGCTAGTTTGAATTTTGATTGAAAGATACAGCTTAGAAACCAGCCCTTCAGCCCACCAGGCCCACCGCAATCGTCGTTTACCAGTTCTATGCTATCCCACCTTCTCATCCATTCTCTACATACTAGGAGCAACTTTATAGAGGTAATTTAACCTGCAAATCTATACGCCTTTGGGATGTGGGAGGAAATCTGAGCACCCAGAGGAAACATAGAAATTAGGTGCAGGAGTAGGCCATTCGGCCCTTCGAGCCTGCACCGCCATTCAATATGATCATGGCTGATCATCCAACTCAATATCCCGTACCTGCCTTCTCTCCATACCCCCTGATCCCTTTAGCCACAAGGGCCACATCTAACTCCCTCTTAAATATAGCCAACGAACTGGCCTCGATTACCCTCTGTGGCAGAGAGTTCCAGAGATTCACCACTCTCTGTGTGAAAAAAGTTCTTCTCATCTCGGTTTTAAAGGATTTCCCCCTTATCCTTAAGCTGTGACCCCTTGTCCTGGACTTCCCCAACATCGGGAGCAATCTTCCTGCATCTAGCCTGTCCAACCCCTTAAGAATTCTGTAAGTTTCTATAAGATCCCCTCTCAATCTCCTAAATTCTAGAGAGTATAAACCAAGTCTATCCAGTCTTTCTTCATAAGACAGTCCTGCCATCGCAGGAATCAGTCTGGTGAACCTTCTCTGCACTCTGCAGGAAACCCATGCAGTTACAGGGAGAACATGCAAACTCCGCGCAGACAGCACCCGAGGTCAGGATCAAACCCCGGCTACTGGCGCTGTGAGGCAGCAGCTCTACCAACTGCACCATTGTGCTGCCCTCATATCATTAGATATATTTAGGGTGGAGATAAATTATCGTTTGAAAGGTCAAATAATTCTCCATGATGGGAAATTAGCAAAATTGGAGGTAAGGCCAGCAGAGATCAACCAGGATAATACAGAATGGAGGGACTGGCATCAGGAGTCTGGTGGCCTACTTCTGCACTGGTTTTCTTGTGTTCTTACGTTCTCAATAGGTACTTATTACTTTCTCCATGCCCATTCATTCCCCATTGTCCCTCCCAAACACAAACATGCCCCATCGACACTGGTCCCACCTACCTGCATTTGGCCCGTATCCCACTAACCTGTCCTATCTATGTACCTGTCCAAATGTTTCTTAAATGTTGTGATAGTACCTGCCTCAACTGCCACCTCTGGCAGCTTGTTCCATATACCTATCACCCTTTATGTAAAAAAGTTGCCCCTCAGGTTCCTATTAAACCTTTCCTGACTCACCTTAAACATATGTCCTATGAAGCCTTGAACCTAAACCTATGATAGAAAAATATAATACTCAAAAAATTCAATAACTGAATAACCGTAATACATGGCAGCCATAATTAGTCAAAAACCGAAGTCCACAGTACAATCAAAAACATATTCAACAGAAATTCATAGTTGTTGAGGTTAGTGTTGTGTTGTGTTTAGAAGGTTCATAAGTTCATAGGTGATAGGAGCAGAATTAGCCCATTCGACCTATCAAGTCTACTCTGCCATTCAATCATGGCTGATATATCTTCCCCTCCTAACCCCATTCTCCTGCCTTCTCCCCATAGCCTCTGACATCCATGCTAATCAAGAATCTATCTATCTCGGCCTTAAAAATATCAATTGACTTGGCCTCCACAGCCTTCTGTGGCAAGGTTGATGGTTGCTGGTTGATATCCTCCCCTAACTACACTCTTCATGATTTTAAATTCCTCTGAAGTCTGGTCTGAAGAAGGGTCTCGACCCAAAATGTTACCCATTCATTCTCTCCAGAGATGCTGCTGCCTGTTCCACTGAGTTACTCCAACATTTTGTGTCTATCTTCGGTGGAAAACAGCAGCTGCAGTTCCTTCCTACACGTTATAAGAGCAAGCACTGCTTGGCTAGAAATACCTATGGCAGAAGTCAGATTTATATCAGAGGTCATATCCATCGGCAGAATAGCATGGCATCAGTTCATCACCATGTGCTCTGCTGTAATGCAGAGTAATGTTTATTTGAAAAGCACCTCCCATCACCGGCTGCTGGTAATTAAGGTTAATCTTGACTCAGGCAACATAAAATTAATGATATTAGCAACCTGAATAGAGGAGGCAGTGCAGGTACACTGCAAGGTCAGTAGCTGCCACACCAATGTGATTTCACTTTATATATTGGGAGGTGTATTTATTTTAACGTTATTGGGTCAGTGGGTGGGAATAGTGAGGTAAGGTGACAACAGTGAGGTGACGTGGGCTTGGCGTGGATAGGTCGGAGGTCGAGAGGTGGAGTAGGTTGTATAAATGTGACGTGTTAATGTGGCAACAACGTGTGTGATTAATAAGTGTGTGGGTGACAGAGAGAGAAAGTGCAAGGGGGAGAGGTGCAGAGTGTGTTTAGGTTGAACAAGTTAGGTCTTTATTCTTTGGAGCGCAGAAGGTTAAGGGGGGACTTGATAGAGGTCTTTAAAATGATGAGAGGGATAGACAGAGTTGACGTGGATAAGCTTTTTCCATTGAGAGTAGGGAAGATTCTAACAAGAGGACATGATTTGAGAATTAAGGTACCAAAGTTTAGGGGTAACATGAGGGGGAACTTCTTTACTCAGAGAGTGGTAGCTGTGTGGAATGAGCTTCCAGTGGAAGTGGTGGAGGCAGGTTCGATTTTATCATTTAAAAATAAATTGGATAGGATATATGGATTGGATATATGGATGGGAAAGGAATGGAGGGTTATGGTCTGAGTGCAGGTAGATGGGACTAGGTGAGAGTAACGGACTAGAAGGACCGAGATGGCCTGTTTCCGTGCTGTGATTGTTATGTGGTTATATGGTTATAAGAGTGCGGGGGGGGGGGGGGGGGGGGTGGCGGGAGGGGGAGCGGGTAATGGAGTAGGAGAGAGATGAGGAGAGAATGGGGTCGGATATTTTAATGGAGTAACAACAGCATGAGTGAGAGAGACAGAAAGTGAAAGGGGGAAGGCTGAGAAAGCTGAGGGGGGAGTGGGAGCATGAGAGAGAGTAGGAGAGAGAGCGGGAGAGGGAGAGGGAGGGGATGGGGTAGGATGTGTTGATGGTGTAACAATTTGCAAAACAGATGCATAAGAGAGAGAAAGTGAAAGGAGGAAGAGTGAGAAACAGAGAGAGAGGGGGGAGTGGGAATGGTAAAAACCTGGGGAATAACAGTGAAGGAGGGGGAGAAAGAGGGTTGAATAATATTTTAGGGCATCAGAAATGCTTGTGCTCAAGGAGATAAGCATGTTTAGTTTAGTTTAGAGATACAGTGCGGGAACAGACCCTTCGGCCCACTGAGTCCGCACCAACCAGCGATCCCTGCGCATTAACACTATACTACACACGCCAGAGACAATTTACGTTTATACCAAGCCGATTAACCTACAAACCTGTACGTCTTTGGATTGTGGGAGGAAACCGAAGATCTCTGAGAAAACCCACGTGGTCACGGGGAGAACGTACAAACTCCAGGTACAGACAGCATCTGTCGATGGGATCGAACCCAGGTCTCTGGCACTGTAACAGCTGTAAGGCAGCAACTCTACTACTGTGCCACCGTGCCGCCCAATAATTTGCCATTTGTGCAGAAATTCCCATTCCCAACGCTAAAGTGACATACATCATACACCCATTTATTATCAGTACCATTTATGACATATTTTAATTTAGGAAAATGTCTAATTCACAGGAATGTTATCAGATAGCAATGAGCAATGAGCCAAGTAAAAAGTGTCTATTTTGGTGAGCAAAAGAGATGGGCATTATTTAAAGGTGAGGTGATAAGAGATAATAATAATGGATGGGATTTATATAGCGCCTTTCTAATACTCAAGGCGCTTTACATCGCATTATTCATTCACTCCTCAGTCACACTCGGTGGTGGTAAGCTACTTCTGTAGCCACAGCTGCCCTGGGGCAGACTGACGGAAGCGTGGCTGCCAATCTGCGCCTACGGCCCCTCCGACCACCACCAATCACTCACACACATTCACACACATTCACACACAGTCAAAGGTGGGTGAAGTGTCTTGCCCAAGGACACAACGACACTATGCACTCCAAGCGGGATTCGAACCAGCTACCTTCCGGTTGCCAGCCGAACACTTAGCCCATTGTGCCATCTGCCATCCCGTTGCGCCATCTGCCGTCCCAATTGCGCCATCTGCCGTCCCATTGCGCCATCTGCCGTCCCATTGCGCCATCTGCCATCCCGGATGGACATGTTATGGTCATGTTATGGTCTAGGCTATGCAAAGCATTGGTGTCAGGGGCCTCAGATAAGTGATGGGGGGTTAGGAATGCACGGAGACAGAGATAGAGATCAAATGGAGGATTTGAGATTAAACAAGTGGCGCAGCAGTAGAGTAGCTGCCTTGTTGCGCCAGAGACCCAGGTTCGATCCTGACTGCGGGTGCTGTCTGTACAGAGTTTGTACATACTCCCCGTGACCGTGTGGGTTTTCTCCGAGATCATCGGTTTCCTCGCACACTCCAAAGGCGTATGGGTTTGTAGGTTAATTGGCTTGGTATAAATATAAATTGTCTCTAGTGTGTGTAGTATAGTGTTAATGTGCGGGGATCGCCAGTCGGCGCGGACTCGGTGGTTGAATGGTAGAGTTGTCTCGATGGGCTTTTTACATTTGGTATAAATGTTTTTTTTAATTGTCCCTAGTGTGTGGAGGAGAGTGTTAATGTGCGGGGATTGCTGGCCGGTGCAGACTCGGTGGGTCGAAGGGCCTGTGTCCGTGCTGCATCTCGAAACTAAACTAAACTACAGAGCTAGATGACAAGGATGAAAATGATGAGTTTATCTCTGCACTATGTGCAAAATTATTAATTGAAAGAGATGATGAAAGAGTACAAGAGCAAGCACCCAATGTTGTCATTCTTGCTTTAAGAATAAAGAATACATAGAAACATAGAAAATAGGTGCAGGAGTAGGCCATTCGGCCCTTCGAGCCTGCACCGCTATTCAATATGATCATGGCTGATCATCCAACTCAGTATCCTGTACCTGCCTTCTCTCCATACCCCCTGATCCCTTTAGCCACAAGGGCCACATCTAACTACTGCACATCTCGTATGTGTATGTGACAAATAAACTTGACTTGACTTGACTTGACTTGACTTGACTCTTAAATATAGCCAATGAACTGGCCTCAACTACCTTCTGTGGCAGAGAATTCCAGAGATTCACCACTCTCAGTGTAAAAAATGATTTTCTCATCTCGGTCCTAAATGATTTCCCCCTTATCCTTAAACTGTGACCCCTTGTTCTGGACTTCCCCAACATCGGGAATAATCTTCCTGCATCTAGCCTGTCCAACCCCTTAAGAATTTTGTAAGTTTCTATAAGATCCCCCCTCAATCTTCTAAATTCTAGCGATTACAAGCCGAGTCTATCCAGTCTTTCTTCATATGAAAGTCCTGACATCCCAGAGATCAGTCTGGTGAACCTTCTCTGTACTCCCTCTATGGCAAGAATGTCTTTCCTCAGATTAGGAGACCAAAGATAAAGAATAAAGAATACATTTATTAGCCGTAAGTATACATACAATGAATTTGACTTGCTCGCACATGGTAAAAATCCTAATGTCACCAGTCAGACTCAACTATTTCAAGATAAAGCAAACCTAGTTCTATGATTAAAGACATTAAATTGTTAACTTCTGAAATTCGTGTTTGCTGTGATGAAGACTGGTATTTAAGTTTGCTTCAAACATTAAGAAGAATCTGTATGTTGGTATGCTGCAAAAGGTTAATGTATTAAAGCAGCTTGTCTACTCTTCAATACATGCCTAGAATCAATACTAAATCATCTTTAATGATGCATCGTCTCTCAGGGTCCTCTCGCCTTCATTCCTCTTGTTATAAAAAAATAATGTGAATGCGCAGAGGGAATAAGGATTCAGATTTTACCTTTGGCTTGACATTCAAAAAATCTCTTTCAAAGAGGCAACGTTGAAATAAAGTGAAAGGAATGTACAGGCTGAGCTGAGGCAGATTGGTTGCCAGAAGGCTGAAATAAAATTATGTTCTGCCAATGTTATTTGCCAAGCTCATTTAAAGCCCATCTGCCTTCAGAATCCAAGTGCTGAGTCTATCCTGTATGCCGCTTTTTAATTCATGTAGGATGAAGAACACTTTAAAATGAACCCAACCTTTACAGGACTTGTCAGGACCTCAGGAATCTGGTGATAATTTTATTTCTGAGCTTTGTTTACTGTAGTTTAGTTTAGAGCTACAGCGCGGTAACAGGCCATTTGGCCCACCGAGTCCACGCCGGCCAGCGATCCCCACACATTTAAGGGCCTGTCCCACTTGCCGATGTTTTCAGCGACTGCCAGCATCATATCAGTGTCATCAAAAGATTTTGAAACATTTCTAAATCCAGCGGCGACAAAAATAAAGTTGCGACACTTGAATAAACACCGCACGTCATTACATCATCTTGCAGCATCACGCTGCAAATTTTTCAGTGACCTGACACTTCAGTCAATGATGCTGGCAGTCGCTGAAAAAATCGCCAAGTGGGACAGGCCCTTAACGCTATCCTACACACACTCAGGACAATTTACACTTATAACCAAGCCAATTAACCTACATACCTGTTTGTCTTTGTAGTGTGGCAGGAAACCAAAGATCTTGGAGAAACCCACACTGGTCACGGGGAGAATGTACAAACTCCGTACAGACAAAGCCTGTAGTAGGGATCAAACCCGGTGTACATCTACCGCTGCACTACATAGAGCGGAAATGTAAATGCTGCTTCATTGCTTTGATACTGTATGTATTTCTCGTTCCACACATGCAAACAATGTGAGAAACCAAAAGGAGTAGTTAGTGGAAACAGAAAACACTGCAACACTGCACAGCAGAGTGGCGCAGCTTGTAGTCCTGCTGCCTCACAGCGCCAGAGGCCTGGGTTCGATCCTGACCTCGGGTGGTGTCTGTGTGGAGTTTGCGCATTCTCTCTGTGACCACCAGGGTTTCCCCCAGGTGCAATGATTTACCCCCAGATCCCAAAGATGTAAATCACCTCTGCTATGAGTGGAAACATCTGGGGGATTTGATAACAATATGGAGATAATTTTGTTGGATTAGACTTGTGTAAATGGGTAATTGATGGTCAGCGTGGACTCGGTGGGACGATGGGCCTGTTTTCATGCTGTATCTCTATATCTATCTATTCAGTTCAGTTTAGAGATATAGCACGGAAACAGGCACTTCGGCCCACTGAGTCTGTACCTACCAGCAATCCCCACACATTTACACCACCCTACACACACTAGGGACAATTTATTTTACATTTATACCAAGCCAATTAACCTACAAACCTGTACATATTTGGTGTGCTTCCACAGGTGGCTTGTGAAAGTCAATGTGCCACCTGGTCAGGTAAGGAAATATATGCAATGGAACATTGAACAGATCAGCTGAAGAATAGGTTCTTCGGCCCACAATGTCTGTGCTGCACATGATGACAAGACCAACTCTTATCCACCTGCACATAATCCATATCCCTCCATTCCTTGGGTCTATATAAGGTATTTCAAACGCTACCATTGTATCTGCCTCATTACAGACACTCAGCACCCTCTGTGTAAACAAAACACTTGCCCTGTACTTCTTTAAACTTTACCCCTCTCATCTCAAAGCTGTGGCCTTTTAGTATTGGAATTTTCCACCCTGGGAAAAAGATTCTGAGTGTCTACTTTATCTACACCTCATATAATTTTGTACACTGCTGACGAGTCTCCCTGCAATGGGACAACACATGAGAGGAAACAAGCTGTACTGGAGAGCTTGGTCAGGAGATGGAGATGTGTGCTCTGTCCACAAGGGTCCATGAGGAATGGATCCAAAAGAATGGATCCACTGGGCTTATATTCATTATCATCTAGAGGGATGAGAGGGAGTCTTAGAAACATAGAATCATAGAAAAGAGGTGCAGGAGGAGGCCATTCGGCACTTCGAGCCAGCAACGCCATTCATTGAGATTATGGCTGATCATCCACAATTAGCATTCATAGCAAAATAATTTGAGTATAGGAGCAGGGAGGTTCTACTACAGTTGTACAAGGTCTTGGTGAGACCACACCTGGAGTATTGCGTACAGCTTTGCTCTCCTAATCTGAGGAAAGACAGTCTTGCCATAGAGGAAGTACAGAGAAGGTTCACCAGACTGATTCCTGGGATGGCAGGACTTTCATATGAAGAAAGACTGGATAGACTCGGCTTGTACTCGCTAGAATTTAGACGATTGAGGGGTTATCTTATAGAAACTTACAAAATTCATAAGGGGTTGGACAGGCTAGATGCAGGAAGATTATTCCCAATGTTGGGGAAGTCCAGAACAAAGGGTCACAGTTTAAGGATAAGGGAGAAGTCTTTTAGGACCGAGATGAGAAAATAATTTTTTACACAGAGAGTGGTGAATCTGTGGAATTTTCTGCCACATAAGGTAGTTGAGGCCAGTTCATTGGCTATATTTAAGAGGGAGTTAGATGTGGCCCTTGTGGCTAAAGGGATCAGGGGGTATGGAGAAAAGGCCAGTACAGGATACTGAGTTGGATGATCAGCCATGATCATATTGAATGGCGGTGCAGGCTCGAAGGGTCGAATGGCCTACTCCTGCACCTATTTTCTATGTTTCTATGAACGGGCCGGTTCAATCTCCACGGCCCCGGGTGGTCGAAGCTGCCGCCCTCCAGTTCAGCGGACGAAGCTGTTGCCGCGGTAGCTCTGGAAAAACAGGTCACCAACCTGTGACCTGCGAGCTCCCGACGATGTCGTCCACTGGCTCACGGCCGAACCTCCGAAGTCGGGTCGCCGCTGCCGGAACGCCGCCACAGCTCCGAGTCGGGCCGCTGCCGGAACGCCAGAACCCGCCACAGCCCCGAAGACGGCCAGCCTCGCGCTGGTAAGTCCTGGCTGGCTCTGCCTCCGGAGCCTCGAGGTCGGTTGCAGTTGGAGGCCGCCAGCTCCGCCATTAGGCCTCAGCGCAGACGGGGACGGAGATGGGGGATACAACAAGAAAAGTCGCATCCCCCCAAAGGAAGAGACTAAAACAAGTTTCTCCCATCCCCTCCACACATACACAACCTAATAACTCAAATTAACTAGTTAAACAGGACAAGAAAACAACACGAAAAGAAAGAACAGACGGACTGCAGGCGAGCCGCAGCTGCCAAGGCAGCGCCGCCACTTCCTGCAGTCTTGTCTCTGGAATCCCCACAATGTCATATGTACCAATCTCTAACTGAGCCTCAAGCTCATCCACTTTACTTCTTATACTTATACACGCATTCATATATAATACTTATTGAAACATATAAAATTATTAAGGGATTGGACAGGCCAGATGCAGGAAAAATGTTCCCAGGTACACAAAAATGCTGGAGAAACTCAGCGGGTGCAGCAGCATCTATGGAGCGAAGGAAATAGGTAACGTTTCGGGCCGAAACCCTTCTTCAGACTGATAGGGAGTGGCGGGGAGAAGGAAGGAAAAAGGAGGAGGAGGAGCCCGAGGCCTGAGGGATGGGAGGAGACAGCAAGGGCTAACAAAATTGGGAGAATTCAATGTTCATGCCCGCCGGATGCAGGCTCCCCAAGCGGAATATGAGGTGCTGTTCCTCCAATTTCCGGTGTTGCTCACTCTGGCAATGGAGGAGACCCAGGACAGAGAGGTCGGATTGGGAATGGGAGGGGGAGTTGAAGTGCTGAGCCACCGGGAGGTCAGGTAGGTTATTGCGGACTGAGCGGAGGTGTTCGGCGAAACGATCGCCCAACCTCCGCTTAGTCTCACCGATGTAGATCAGCTGACATCTAGAGCAGCGGATGCAGTAGATGAGGTTGGAGGAGATACAGGTGAACCTCTGTCGCACCTGGAACGACTGCTTGGATCCTTGAATGGAGTCGAGGGGGGAGGTGAAGGGACAGGTGTTGCATTTCTTGCGGTTGCAACGGAAAGTGCCCGGGGAAGGGGTGGTACAGGAGGGAAGGGAAGAATTGACAAGGGAGTTGCGGAGGGAGCGGTCTTTGCGGAAGGCAGACATTGGGGGAGATGGGAAGATGTGGTGAGTGGTGGGGTCACGTTGGATGTGGCGGAAATGATGTAGGATTATTTGTTGTATGTGACGGCTGGTGGGGTGAAAGGTGAGGACTAGGGGGACTCTGCCCTTGTTACGAGTGCGGGGATGGGGAGAGAGAGCAGTGTTGCGGGGTATGGAAGAGACCCTGGTGCGAGCCTCATCTATGGTGGTGGAGGGGAATCTCCGTTCCCTGAAGAATGAGGACATTTCAGATGCCCTGTTGGGGGAGACCAGAACCAATAGACAATAGGGTCCAGGGTACAATAGACCAAGGGTCACAGTTTAAGAATAAGGGGTAGGTAGGCCATTTAGACAAAAGGCAATAGACGGAGTAGGCCATTCGCCCTTCGAGCTAGCACCGCCATTCAATGTGATCATGGCTGATCATCCCCAATCAGTACCCTGTTCCTGCCTTCTCCCCATATCCCCGACGCCGCTATTTTTAAGAGCCCTATCTAGCTCTTTGAAAGCATCCAGAGAACCTGCCTCCACCGCCGTCTGAGGCAGAGAATTCCACAGACTCACCACTCTCTGTGAGAAAAAGTGTTTCCTCGTCTCCGTTCGAAATGGCTTACTCCTTATTCTTAAACTGTGGCCCCTGATTCTGGACTCCCCCAACATCGGGAACATGTTTCCTGCCTCTAGCTTGTCCAAACCCTTAACAATCTTATATGTTTCAATGAGATCCCTTCTCATCCTTCTAAACAAGCTCAGCTGCTCCATTCTCTCAGCATATGACAGTCCCGCCATCTTGGGAATTAACATTGTAAACCTACGCTGCACTCCCTCAATAGCACAAATGTCCTTCCTTAAATTGGGGGATCAAAACTGCACACAATACTCCAGGTGTGGTCTCACTAGGGCTCTGTACAACTGCAGAAGGACCTCTTTGCTCCTGTATTTGATTCCTCTTGTTATAAAGGCCAACATGCCATTCACTTTCTTCACTGCCTGCTGTACCTGCATGCTTACTTTCATAGACTGATGTACAAGGACCCCCAGATCCCGTTGTACTTCCCCTTTTCCCAACTTGACGCCATTTAGATAGGAATCTGCCTTCCTGTTTTTGCTACCAAAGTGGATAACCTCACATTTATCCGCATTAAACTTCATCTGCCATGCATCTGCCCACTCCCCCAACATGTCCAAGTCACCCTGGATTCTCAAAGCATCCTCCTCACAGTTCACACTGCCACCCAGCTTTGCGTCATCTGCAAATTTGCTGATGTTACTTTGAATCCTTTCTTCCAAATCATTGATGTATATTGTAAATAGCTGCGGTCCCAGCACCGAGCCTTGCGGCACCCCACTAGTGAGTGCCTGCCATTCTGAAAGGGACCCGTTAATCCCTACTCTTTGTTTCCTGACTGCCAACCAATTTTCTATCCATGTCAGCACTCTACCCTCTGGCTCACTGGCTCTCCCTTGTCCATTTTCCTGGTTACTTCTTCAAAAGATTCCAGAAGATTAGTCAAGCATGATTTCCCCTTTGTAAATACATGCTGACTCGGACCGACCCTGTTACTGCTATCTAAATGTTCGGCTATCTCATCTTATATAATAGACTCCAGCATCTTCCCCACCACCGATGTCAGGCTAACTGGTCTATAATTCCCTGTTTTCTCTCTCCCGCCTTTCTTATAAAGTGGGATAACATTAGCTACCCCCCAATCCACAGGAACTGATCCTGAGTCTATTGAACATTGGAAAATTATCACAAATGCATCCACGATTTCTAGAACCACTTCCTTAAGTACCCTGGGATGCAGACCATCAGGCCCTGGAGATTTATCAGCCTTCAGTCCCATCAGTCTATCCAACACCATTTCCTGCCTTATGTGGATTTCCTTCAGTTCCTCCGTCACCTCAGATCCTCTGGCCACTACTATTTTGGACTGAGATGAGGAAAACCTTTTTCACCCAGAGAGTTGTGAATCTGTGGAATTCTCTGCCACAGAAGTCAGTGGAGGCCGATTCACTGGATGTTTTCAAAAGACCATTAGATATAGCTCTTTGGGCTAATGGAATCAAGGGATACGGGGAGAAAGCAGGAACGGGGTACTGATTTTGGATGATCAGCCATGATCAAATTGAACGGCTGTGCTGGCTCGAAGGACCGAATGCCCTACTCCTGCACCTATTTTTTATGTTTCTATGTTTCTAGGCCCTCCGACACACTCTCCTAGGGCAGAGGCAGCGGCATGCTTCTGCCATCAGGCCGCCGATATAAAGTCCCCCTATCCAAGAAAAACATCCACAAAAACTCATCCATACCCATTGCCATAAACAGCTTAAATAAAAAATGAACAAGGGACAAATTAACCCTGATGCACTGTCACTTTACACGTATCCACAACTTTTATCTTGTCTATTTTTATAGTTTCTAATCTTTATACTTGCTTTTAAGATCTATACACACTGTGTGCTCGTAGAAATCTGTGTTGTATGACTGCTTATCAGTACATTGTCCTGGTTGTATGTTGAGCCACGTCAAAGAAGATTTTCTGTTACGACAGACAATAAAGTTTTCTGAATCTGAATCTGAATCTGAATGCTATGCCAGTCATTGCTCGCTGCAAGCCCAGAAGACCTGATCGTATCATCACACAAAAAAAATTTCAATAATTTGACAAGTGTGGTCAAGATCAGAAACTGCATCTTCAAATGCCATATCCTATTAAATACACCTCTAGCTTTGAGCACCAGTTCCTAAACCATGATACTATCAAAGTTCTCTACCAGTCACAACCTTTCCATAACATTCGTAGGTCACCATTTGCAGCTTCACTTCACCCTTAGAGTTGCTGAAAGCCTTACACCTACCTCATACAAGATGCATACGAGCAAAGCTTATACAAGATGCATACGAGCAAAGCATACGAGATGCATATGATCATAGCTTATACAAGATGCATACGAACAAAGCTCATACAAGATGCATACGTGCATACCTCACACAAGGTGCATGCCAGCGACAAGGCAGGGCCATCACCCTGTATAAACATTGTATAAGCCACTCTTGCTCCCTCTCTCTTGCAGGAGCGGACAGTGCCTAATTAGAGTGGACAACCGTTAACAGTTAACATGGTACAGTTGCATATCCTTATCACCAAGGTGGAGACGTAACTACTTTGAGCCACTCCTGAGACTGGCCAGAGATGAGACCAAAATGATAAAAAGATAACGGCATATTCTTTTCCAAATGTTCTTTTCACATCACAATGCCCTCTACTGTTTCTCTTTTCTGATTATCATGTGGTAGGTGGTGGCAGTACAGAGTCCTTGCCCTTCACCCACCTTGCCTTACCATGTTTCAGAACAGCCAGGGCTAAGTAATAAACTCCAAGATTCCAGCATTTGCGGTTCCTTGTGTCTGCATTTCAACATCTTCCCTGTCAAATTCCCTTTGGATATTGAGCAAAACACGAGGATGTTCAGTCAATAGTCTAACCCCTTTGTTTCCATCACAAGGGATAGACTATCGACTGATGACTACTGAAAAAACCCTGACTCCCACCGTTAGTTTGATTACACCTTTTCCCACGCCAACTCTTACAAAGACGCCATCCCCTATTCTAAATGTTGCTGTCTCCACAGCATCTGCTCCTAAGATATGGCACAGTGGAGCAGCAGTAAAGTTGCTGCCTTAAGCCCCTGTCCAACTTTCACAACCTAATTGGCGACCTCTGCCGAGTTTGCCCTTGGCTCATACTCACAGCATGGTCGCCCCGAGGTCGTAGGAGGTCTTCGTAACTCTTCCTCATGCTCATGAGTGGTCTCCGCGTACTCGTGGCCTCAAGTAGGTCGCGGCATTTTTTCCGGCCTGATAAAAAATGTCCACGAGTAAAAAAAAGGTTGGCATGGAAAAAATGGATACTTTTTCCTCGTAGGTAGGTCACAGGTAGGTCGTAGTAGGTTGTGATGGTAGTCATAGGTGGGTCATAGATAGTCGTGGGTAGTTGTAGGTAGTCGTAGGTCGGTATCTGGCCCGAGAAACAAAATGCAAACATGACATGATTTCGTCATGTGATCACTTTCCACTTGTAGCTAGTCGTAGTTGGTCTTAGGTGTGGAAGACTGAGGTCGAGGGGGGTCGTTGGAGGTCGTAGACATAGTCGTAGGAGGTCATAGTCGTAGGAGGTCGTGGACATAGTCGTAGGAGGTCGTAGGATGTCTTTTACTTCGGCGAGTCAATACGACCGTGACATTTTTTCAACTCGTCTAGGGTCTTCTAAACTCGTTGATTAGGTCATCCAAGTGGGACAGGCCCTTTACAGCGCCTCAGACCCAGGTTTGATCCTGACTATGGGTGCTGCCGGTATGGAGTTTGCATGTTTTCCCTGTGACCGTGTGAGATTTCTCCAGGGGCTCCAGTTTCCTCCCATAATCCAAACGTGTATCAAATGCCTTTAGAAAATCTCCATGCAGACCATGTACAAGTTTCCCTTTGTCAGAGCTTCCTGTCGCTTCTTCAAAGAATCCAAACAAGTTTGTCAAACATAACTCACCTTATTTCAATCAATATTGACTAGGTTTGATTCTATGTAATTTAGAGATATGGCCTGGAAACGGGCCCTTCAGCCCACCGAGTCCTTGCCAACCAACAATCACCAAAAGACTAGTTCTACCCCAGTTATCCCAGTTTTGCTTTTTACCAGAGCACCCGAGGAAAACCCACGCGGTCACGGGGAGATTGTACAAACTCCGCACAGGCAGCACCTGCAGGAGGAGCGATACCCGGGTTTCAGTTTTAGTTTTAGTTTTAGATTTAGACATACATCATGATTGGACAGATTTAGAGAGATCTGGGCCAAACGCAGGTGGGACTAGGGTAGATGTGACATGTAGGTCAGTGTGGGCAGGTTGGGCCAAAGGACCTGCTCCACGCTGTATCACTCTATGACTTTATAACCCCTGGGATAAAGTCCATGTGATTTATCTGCCACTAATGCCGTCAGTTTCTCAAATACTATATCCCTTGTGACTGGAAATTTTACTAGTTGCTCCCTATTATTCAAAAATATTGAATGTGTTATCTAAGGGACATTTGCAGGGCCCATCATGGTGAACGCTATTGCAAAATAATAATTTAACATGAAATGCAATTTCTTTGTTTCACGTTATTAATTTGCGAGCTTTGTTCTCCAGATTAGCAGCAAAGAGGTCCTTCTGCAGTTGTACAGACCCCCAGTCAGACCGCCCCTGGAGTATTGTGTACAGTTTTGGTCTCTAAATTTGTGGAAGGACATTCTTGCTATTGAGGGAGTGCAGCAAGGTTAATTCCCGGGATGGCGGGACTATCATATGCTGAGAGAATGGAGCGGCTGGGCTTGTATTCTCTGGAATTTAGAAGGATGAGAGGCGATCTTATTGAAACATGTAAGGTTATTAAGGGTTTTGACACGCTAGAGGCAGGAAACATGTTCCCGATGTTGGGGGAGTCCAGAACCAGGGGCCACAGTTTAAGAATAAGGGGTAAGCCATTTAGAACGGAGAGGAAGAAACACTTTTTCACACAGAGAGTTGTGAGTCTGTGGAATTCTCTGCCACAGAGGGCAGTGAAAGCAGGTTCTCTGGATACTTTCAAGCGAGAGCTAGATAGGGCTCTTGAAGATAGCGGAGTCAGGGGATATGGGGAGAAGGCAGGAACGGGGTACTGATTGTGGATGATCAGCCATGATCACATTGAATGGCGGTGCTGGCTTGAAGGACCGAATGGCCTCCTCTTGCGCATATTTTCTATTGTCTATTTCCCACAGTAAGAGCCACCTTCTTCCTACTTATATATCCACACAAACACTGACTGTTTGTTTTGATATTATCTGCAATATGCAGCCTCACACAAAGCTCTTAATGTATTTTCTGATAAAATATGAGAATCCAGAAGCTGAACCCACTCTGGGGCAAATACTGCCTCTCCACTCCTGATATTCCCTCTCCATTCCCACGTTTTTGCGCTGCGTTCAGCCGAGGACTGGTCCACGTGAGCCCCGGCGATCGGTGGAGGAGGCGCCGCCGAGAACAAGGGGGCACCCGGCATGGCGGGCCGCCGAGAACAAAGACGGACAGGAGTAGGGGGGGGGGGGGGGGGGGAGGTGTGAGGTAGAAGGAAGAGGGACTATATCGAATACTTTTGTAACTTTGTCAGCGCCCTTTACATGGTGACTCTTGCGTACTCGTACGTATGCAAAACAAATCTCACTGTACCAACTATGCGTGGCAATAAAGTATCAATCAACACCCTCGGGATTTACTTGTGGGCTTCTCCTGTCTTGGCAAGCTGTTTAATTTTTCTCCTGCAAACAGCAAACAATTTTCGGAGGCGTGATAACGGTTGCCTCACCACTTAATGAATAGCGACATGATCTGAGACCCAGATCTGACTGTGCCCTAAGGCCTCACTTTTTATCCTGCAAGTGACCCAAAAGCATCCCAACCCCTTTATTTTTTCAATTAATTTCTCAAATGCAGGTTCAGATAACGAGAAATTTGATGCAACTTGAAAGAAAGAACCATTTATCGCACGCCTTCCCTTCAGCAACTAAAATTCAGTGGCATCAAACTAAATACCAACATGGTTGCTATGATACTAAACATTACCAATGATTTAGCTGCTTTGGCTCCATTTCCTGAACCTCCCTCCTCCAATGGATCTGTCATCTCAATGGATGCTGTAAGCAGCAAGTCAAAGAGAAGAATTTTACACCAAACAAACGTTTGCAGAAATGTCATCATATATTTCTAGAAACTGGAGCATATAAAGAAGTACTGCATTATAAAAAAAAGTTGAATATTGCTTTTATTAATTATGATCCAAATGGCACGTTATTATCCACGGAACACGACTTCTCATATTGTTTTGTGCGATTCAAAATACAATGGCTGATGCAAATATTATATAGCTCAGTTATAAATAGTTATGCTGGAGCATGTGCTAAATGTGCTCCATTAACATCTAATATAGTTTAGCATTTGTAACAGTAATTATAACATACTTACCAACACCAGTCATTAAGGGCTACCAATTGCATTGACCTTCAGTGAAGAATATCATCATCATTCATTTGACACAGTAATCCAACTTGATGCATTTCAGTAAGTACCCAGCTGGAACTGCAGCTGAATTGAAGTGGGTGAAATAGATTTACTTCTGTACCATGAAAGGATCTACAGTGAGAAACAGCTTGTTTTACATACTGCCCAATGTTCTTTAATGTTATACAATGTACATGATGGTTAGTGTACCTTAAAGAACCAAGAGTAACCAAGGGGCATTTTTTTTATTTACACAAAGGGTGGTAGGTGTATGGAATGAGCTGTTGGAGGAGGTAGTCAAGGCAGGTACTATAAAGAGCCGGTCCCACGAGCATGCAACTCCATGTGGCAAGCATGACCTAACGTCTTCGCTTGAACCGTACAGCCTCGCGGGGCCGGTCCCGCTTTGATCGCCAAAGCCGTATGGAGTTGTGCGGAGCTGGTCCCGACATCGCGTGGGGCTCCGAAAAACTGACCATGTTCAAAAATTCCACGCGGCAACGGCCTGCCGGCCCGCAGCCGCCTTGACGCCATATGCACCGCCTCGATGGGCGTGCGCAGCGTCTCGACACCGTATGCAGGGTCTCGACGCCGTACGTCACGAGCGAACTTCCCGCGGACTTCGCTCGAACTTCATGTCACTCACTCGACCTCCGCGCGGCCCCCGCTTCCGGTTTGGTCGCGCTTGCCGCATGCAGGTCGCATGCTGGTGGGACCGTCCCTGTACGGGGATCACTCGACCTCCGTGCGGCCCCCGCTTCCAGTTTGGTCGCGCTTGCCGCATGCAGGTCGCATGCTCGTGGGACAGGCCCTTTACAATGGTTAAGAAACATTCAGACAGGTACATGGAAAGGATAGGTTTAGAGGTGTATGGCCCAAACGCAGCAGGTGGGACTAATGTAGACGGGGCATGTTGGTCAGCATGGGCATGTTGGGACGTAGGGCCTGTTTCCACATTGTGCGATTCAATGACACTATGCATCATGTGATCAGATGCTCAAGGGATTATTAAGCAATAAGTTAATTGGGAGTCGGCCACTTCCAGGAGACACAAAATCCTGGAGTAACTCAGCGGGGCAGGCAGCATCTCTGGAGAGGAATAGGTGACTTTTTGGATCGAGAACCTTCTTCAGACTGATTAAACTCATTAAATTCAGACACATTAAAGGATAAGAGTTTGTTAACTCAATTTCTGTCAATAAGCAACAGACCCAAATGACCTACAGACTCTACATTGACAATAAGGATATGAAGCTGCTACTCACGTAGTTGACACGAGAGCAGTACGTGAGTACACGACCACAGCGCTCGAGGGCACGAGAATAGTATGCGTGGACTCAAGAACAATACGCGAGGACTCAAGAACAGCTTCCTCTGAGTAGAACAGCCAGTGAAGGATATTTTGGTACGCTGAGAAACGCAACCGGTTTCAGTTATTTGCCCTACAACGGAACATGTGGGTTGTTCTTGTGGATAAATTATATCATCAATGTTCCGAGGAACAGTGAATCACAGATATATGAGAAAAGGGAAAGGCATATTCATGTGTTTAAGAAGGAACTGCAGATGCTGTAAATTCTTTCCATCGGAAATTGGAGGAACAGCACCTCATATTCCGCTTGGGGAGTCTGCATCCTGGAGGCATGAACATTGAATTCTCCCAATTCTGTTAGCCCTTGCGGTCTCCTCCACTTCCTATCTCTCCCTCAGCCCTCGGGCTCCTCCTCCTCCTTTTTCCTTTCTTCTCCCCGCCCCCCCCCCCCCCCCCCCCCCCACCCCCCATCAGTGTGAAGAAGGGTTTCGGCCCGAAACGTTGCCTATTTCCTTCGCTCCATAGATGCTGCTGCACCGCTGAGTTTCTCCAGCATTTTTGTGTAGCAAAGGCATATTCATGCTGGCAGCTGAGCTAAAGGTTTGAAACATTGGGTATACCCGCCTCACAAACCATGGCTGAGGTCTCTTACAAGGATTTTGTAAAATTCTGACGGGTCATTATAATCGAACACTTCCAGAGATTTTAAAGTTATAAACTCGACACACGCAATCTCGGACCAAAGAATATTGTGGCACAAGAAATAGTTTAGATCTCTTTTAAATGTTAACTGCAGCTTTATTTTGTTTACTACCTGATGGTTGAGACAACTGAGATGAATCTATTTGGCATAGAACATAGAGCCTTCAGTAAAGCACAGGAGCAGGCCCTTCAGCCCACAATGCTTGGGCTGTATATGATGCCAGCTTAGATACAAGGTACTGGAATAACTCAATGGGTCAGGCAACCATTTCTGGAGATTTTTCTCCAGATTTGCTGCCTGACCCACTGAGTTATTCCAGCACTTTGTATCAGTCTTTGGTGTAAACCAGTATCTTCAGTCCCTTGTTTCTACATGATGCCAGGTTAAACTGATCTCTTATGCTGTACATGGTCCATATCCCTCCATTCCTAGCACTTCCATATGTCTATCTAATAGTTAGTTGGCTTTTCGGCGATCTGCCCTTTCGGTTATTCGGCTTTACAGCTAGTTAAGGAAGAGCATAGATAAAGAAGTGTAAGATAGATAAGATGTGAAAACAGGACAAAGGGAATGGATATCAGTGGAATTAACATTGACTTCTCTAACTTCAAGTAACCCTTGGTTTCCCCCTCTCTCCATCCCCTCCCTGTTCCCAGCTCTCCGAACAGTCTTACTGTCTCCGACTACATTTTATCTCTGTTTACTTTGTTGTTACTTCTCCCAACTAGCAATTCCACATTTTCCTTGATCTCCATTCCCTTTGTCCAATTTTTGCACTTTACACTTCCTTATCTATGTACTGTACCTCCCACTCCCCTGACATCAGTCTGAAGAAGGGTCTCGACCTGAAACGTCACCCATTCTTTCTCTCCAGAGATTTTGCCTGTCCTGCTGAGTTGCTCCAGCTTTGTGTGTCTATCTTCAGCGTAAACCAGCATCTGCAGTTCCCTCCTATCCAAAATCCTTAACTTGCTAGCTGTACTTAAAATCTCTGAAGTATCGTCATATTGTCAACAGTATCACTGCCCCATTTTAAAAAACATTTTATGCCCAGATTGCTCTCACAGTCCACATGAATTTCAGCTGTCTCACCTTTCACACACTTGTATGCTGCTAGTTTCCCACTATACCCACTTAAAGCATCCACGTGCCATATCATCATTGCCATTTCTGTGCATTGTATGCTGCTTGCACCTTGCAATGGTGCCTTGAGCAGACATTTTCAAAAGGCCAATCCATAGTGGTAGCCATGCCTTGAACAACGTTCTCTGAAGCGTCTGAAGAAGGGTTTCGGCCCGAAACGTCGCCTATTTCCTTCGCTCCATAGATGCTGCTGCACCCGCTGAGTTCCTCCAGCAATTTTGTGTACCTTGAACATTGTTCTGTATATCTTTGGTTTTTGGTTAGGAACTTGGTTAGGCTGCATTTAGAGTATCGTGTGCAGTTCTGGCCGTCCCATTACAGGAAAGATGATGATGCTTTGTAGAGGGTGCAAAGGAAATTTACCAGAATGCTGCCTGGATTAGAGGGCTCCAGCTACAGGGAGAGTTTGAATAGACTTTGATTGTGTTCTCTGAAGCATCAGAGGTCTTGATAGAAGTATATTGAAATTAAGAGAGGCATAGATAGGATAGACAGACGTAACCTTTTTCCCAGGGTGGAAATGTCCAACACTAGAGGGCAAAGCTATAAAGTGAGAGAGAAAAAGTTTAATGGAGATATGCAGGGCAAGTTTTTACACAAAGAGTAATCTGTTCCCTGAATACAATGCCAGGGGTGGTGGTGGCATGACAGTGGCATTTAAGAGGCATTTAGATAGAACGTTTCGAAGAAAGGAAGAGGCAGAGACAGTGGGCTGAGGGAGAGCTGAGAAGGGGAGGAGGACGCAGGGACTACCTGAAATTAAAGAAGTCAATGTTCATACCACTGGCGTGTAAAATGCCCAAGTGAAATATGAGGTGCTGCTCCTCCAATTTACGGTGGTCCTCACTATGGCCATGGAGGAGGCCCAGGACAGAAAGGTCGGATTCGGAACGGGAGGGGGAGTTGAAGTGCTGAGCCACAGGGAGATCAGGTAGGTTAATGTGAACCGAGCGGAGATGTTCGGCGAAACGATCACCAAGCCTACGCTTGGTCTCACCGATGTAGAGCAGCTGACACCTAGAGCAGCGGATGCAATAGATGAGGTTGGAGGAGGTGCAGGTAAACCTCTACCTCACCTGGAAAAACTGCATGGATCCTTGAATGGAGTCGAGGGGGGAGGTAAAGCGACAAGTGTAGCATCTCTTGCGGTTGCAGGGGAAAGTGCCAGGAGAGGGGGTGGTTTGGGTGGGAAAGGATGAATTGACCAGGGAGTTACGGAGGGAGCGGTCTCTGCGGAAAGCAGACAGGGGAGGAGATAGGAAGATGTGGCCAGTGGTTGGATCCCACTAGAGGTGGCAAAAATGTCAGAGGATTATTTGACGTCAGAGAGCATGTGACGCCTGGTAAGGTGGAAGGTGAGGAGAAGGGGGACTCTGCCCTTGTTACGAGTGTGGGGATGGGGAGTGAGAGCAGAGTTACAGGGTATAGAAGAGACTCTGGTGAGAGCCTCATCTATAGTCGAAGAGGGGAACCCCCGTTCCCTGAAGAATGAGTACATCTTCGATGCCCTGGTGTGGAACACCTCATCCTGGGTGCAGATGCGGCATAGATGGAGGAATTGGGAGTAGGGGATGGAGTCCTTACAGGAAGCAGGGTGGGAAGAAGTGTAGTCCAGATAGCCATGGGAGGCAGTGGGTTTATAGTGGATGTCAGTCAGTAGTCTATGGAGGTCAGTAAAAGGTATTTTATTGGTAAATCGCCCTCTGTTATGTCCTCTATATCCTTATTAACTAGCAAACAGACACTCTAGTGAGGGCCTATGTATGCTCCACTACAGCAATGATAATCAACAATCTGTACTTACAGGCCTACAATAAAAGTTATGTTACCACAAATAAAGTTTTAGAGCATGCACCAATGGTGCTTGGAAATAGCATTTCTATTGCCTGGACCTCTACAGAAACCATGCGTGAAGGTGCAAATATTGTGATAGAGTGCTTCATGCAACACACCCTGGCCAAAATAGGGAGTCACTGCAATAAATAAACAGAGGAACTAGTGTCAAGGATGTAAAGATACCAGGAGTAGATGTAATAAAAAGGAACTGCAGATGCTGATTTATAGTCAAGTCAAGAGTGTTTTATTGTCATATGTCCCAGATTGAACAATGAAATTCTTACTTGCTGCAGCACAACAGAATATGTAAACATGATAAATAATATAACAAAAACTCAGAAAAAAAAAGAACAAATAATAACAGTGCAATAATAATAATAGTCTATTGTAGTTCATAGCCTATGAGGTTGTAATGTTTAATAGCTGTAGGGAAGAAGCTGTTCCTGAACCTGGACATTACAGTTCTCAAGCTCCTGTACCTTCTTCCCGATGGCAGTGGTGAGATGAGTGCGTGGCCAGGATGGAGTGGGTCTTTGATGATGTTGGCTGCCTTTTTGAGGCAGTGACCACGATAAACCTCTTCGATGGTGGGGAGGTCAGAACCAGTGAGGGACTGGGCAGTGTTTTCAACTTTTTGCAGTCTTTTCCGCTCCTGGATGTTCAAGTTGCCGAACCAGGCCACGATGCAAGCAGTCAGTGTGCTCTCTACTGTGCACCTGTAGAAGTTCAAGAGAATCCTCTTTGACATACCGAATCTCTGCAATGTTCTTTGGAAGTAGAGGCGCTGATGTGCTTTCTTCATGATTGCACCAGTATGCTGGGTTCAGGAAAAATCATTGGAAATATGCACGCCCAGGAATTTGAAGTTTTTGACTCTCTCCACCATCGTCCCATTGATGTATGCAGGATTGTGGGTCCTCAACCTTCCTCTTCCAAAGTCCACAATCAGTTCTTTGGTTTTGCTGATATATTAAGAGCCAGGTTGTTGTGCTGGCTACATATGGTCAGCCACCAAAGATAGACACAAAATGTAGGAGTAACTTAGCGGGTCAGGCAGCATCTCTGGGGAAAATGGACAGATGACGTTTCAGGTGGGGACCCTTCTTCAGACCTATGAGGCTAACACTTACTGTAATCTGAAGAATGGTCCCGAACCGAAACGTTGCCTATTCATTTCCTCCCGAGATGCTGCCTAACACGCCGAGTTACTCCAGTATTTTGTGTCTTCCAGGAGAGGAAACAACTTGGTCACTGCTTAAGCTGCACATGTTAAAAGAATTGATGAGTGTTATGAATCACAACTCAAAATCCATCTGCAAACCATCATTGGACACCTTTTTCTGTTGCTGTCATATCATCCTTTCAGTAGCAACAGTGTTAGCAATTATTTCCAGGAAATGCACATTATAACCCACATTTAAACTTAATTCTTGAAATAACATATGTAAAAATAAGCAAACTTCAACTGTTTCTCCGTGATCGTCGTGCGTAGAATAATGTGGGTAAGACAGACAAATTTTATTTGAGCAGCTATCACTTTTGAACAACGTCAACCTTTTGAATAACTTCTTCCCCGCTGTTATCAGATACTTGAACAGACATCTTTAGTTTAGTTTCGATTAGAGACACAGCATAGACACAAGCTCTTTGACCCACCTGTACACTAGTCCTTTCATACACGCTAGGGGCAATTTTACAGAAGCCAATTAACCTATAAACTTGCACGTCTTTGGAATATGGGAGGAAACTGAGCACCCGGAGAAAAACACACACTGTCACAGAGAGAACGTACAACCTCTGTTTGTCGTCAGGATTGAAACCAGGTCTTTGGCGCTGTAAGGCAGAAATTCTATTGCTGCACCATATTGCCACCCTAACATGACTTCCCTCTTATATGCTCAGGATGTATTTCCAATCGCTCAATCAAACTTTTTGTGCCCTTTTTCAACCTGCACTTTTTCTGCAGCTGTAACACTAATATTCTGCACTCTGTTTCCTTTCCTTTTTGCATTATCTGTTGTAGTTGTGTATGTGTTCATTTATAATAAGACTAGACTTGATAGCAGTTTTCCACCGTACCTCCCTACTCATGTAATAATGTGCCAATGCCAATAAACCAAATTACTAAAACAGACAGAAATTCTCTTGCAATGAATGAAGGAGAGCAAGATGTGGACACTTACATCTTCCACCACCTCACAGTCAGGAGAGATTGAGGAATGAGGGTAGAGGTTGATTAAAGTCATGGATACTTTGATCACCCAAGTGGCACAAATGGCAACAGACAAGTTCGCAAGTTAACAAGTTATAGGAGTAGAATTGGGCCATTTGGTGTATTGTATGCAAAACAAACAATGTCACTGTACCAAGTACGTATGGTCATAATGCCATAAGTGATACGAGTAGAATTAGGCCATTCAGCCCATTGACCACTCCACAATTCAATTATGATGGTTCTCTGCCTCCTAATCCCATTTTCCTGCCTTCTCCCCATAACCCTTGACACCTGTTCTAATCAAGAATTTGTCTATCTCTGCCTTTAAAATATCCACTGACATGGCCTCCACTGCCTTCTGTGGCAATGAGTTCCACAGATTAACTACCGTCTGATTAAAAAAGTTGCTCCTCACCTCCTTTCTAAAAGAGCGCCCTTTAATTATGAGGATATGACCTCTGGTCCTAGGATGGTCCCACCATAGGAAACATCCTTTCCACATCCCCTCTATCTATGCCTTTCATTATTCTGTAAGTTTCAATCGGGTCCCCCCTCAACCTTCTAAACCCCAGCGAGTGGAGGCCCAGTGCTGTCAAACGCTCAGACTTTGTAATGTTCCTTCCCATATCTGTTGGCAATATCACCGCTATGGCGTTAAAAAACAGGCATTTGTGTTTATCTTGGCTTCCTTTTCTAGCATGTCATTCTCTCTTGGGGTAAAGAGGAAAACATGTCAGTGGTTGTCAAGTGATCTATTTGGGTAATGTGACACTCATGGCTGAGCAGTTGTTTGTGAGATGGCAACCCGACAGAAAGATCATGAAACACCTTCCCATGCTCCATCATGTTCAATGGACAACAAAACCTGCTGTGGGTCTTCATCGCCAGCTCTTCACGCTACCTTCTAAAGGGCCTGTCCCACTATGGCGACCTTATTTGCGAGTTTTGCAGAGCTTGCGCTCACCACAAGCTCGCAGCATGGTCGACACATGGTGGTAGGTGGTCACTGGTAAGTCTCCTTCATGGTCGAGAGGAGTTCCCGCATAGTGGTTCCTACTCGCGGCCTAAGTTTGGTGGAGGAACATTTTTCAACAAGCTGAAACATTTTCTGCGAGTAAAAATTGGTCGGCATGAAGAAAATCGATACTTTTGAACTCGTAGTGCAGTGGTAGTGGCATCGCCATGTCATTGTAGGTAGTCGAGGTAGCCGTAAGTAATCTCCTTTGCTGACCGGGCATTTTATTTTACTCATTCGTGAAAAGAAACGTAAACACGTGTTTTCAGCACCAAGGAAAACCAACCGGTAATGTTAAATGCCCGCTAATCTTCACAGCTGTGTATCTCAGGCTTGTTAAAAAGTTGTCTGACTTCTTAAAGGTGTCTCCACTCCTTCTTCTCCCCCCCCCCCCCCCCCCCCCCTTCTCCCCCACCCTTCCCCACTCTTTTAAAAGACTTACCGTGCACTGTGCTGGCCGTCTTTAACCTTCCTGTTCAACGCGAGTATCACCTTGGCTTTGCACCGTGTGAATTTCAGACAGCATTCCCCCGCTTTCCCTGGCCCCCGCCTTTGTGATGTGTTTGTGTGTGTTCATCACCGACGGTCGATCCAGCTCGAGGTTTTTCAGGCAAGTGCCCCCAAGTTTGATGGTCGCAGACAGTTTGCTGAAAAGTCACGTAAGTGGGACAGGCCCTTTAGAATGTCTCGATGGCATGTGTCGCCTGTTGATAGAGGACATCTTCCCTTTGATTCATGTCCTGCCTAAGCTTCCACTGTATCGTTTGTGGCTAAGGATCAAAAGGCAATAAAAGAAATGGAGAGCCTAGCACCAAATGAAACACATTGACGGCTAGAATAACAGGATATATCAAAAGGCAGTCAAGAGATTATTGTTGCTAATACTATTTCAAATGAGATACGTCTGGTAATAAAACTGACAAAAATGATTAAAAACGAGAGGTTATAAATACAAAATAAACACAAATAAAGAAAGCTAGAGAAACCGCTCCATTCAGAATACAGTGAAACCTGTTAGCACTTTCCTTGGACATGATATAGTGGGAGATGACACATGGGGGCTGAGGGGCGATCTTACAAAGGCATATAAGAGCATGAGGGGAATAGTTAGGGTGAAGGCATAGAGTATTTTATCCAGAGTTGGAGAATCAAGTCCCAGAGGAAGGTGAGAGTTAAGGGAAAGATTTAATAGAAACCTGAGGGGAAACTTTTTGTGGAGGGTGTGGAACGAGCTGCCAGAGGAGGTAGTTGAAATGGGTACTATAACAACATTTAAGGGACATTTCAACAGGTACATGTATAGGAAAGGTTTAGAGAGATATGGGCAAAACGCGGGCAGATGGGGCTAGTGTAGATGGGTCATTTTGGTCAGCATGGGCAAGTAGGGCTGAAGGGCCTGGTTCATGCTATATTACTCTATGACTAAAGGGCCTGTCCCACGAGCATGTGACTGCATGCGGCAAGTGCGACCTAATGTGGTCGCTTGAGCCGTATGGCCTCGCAGGGCCGGTCCCACTTCGATCGCCGGAGCCGTATGGAGTTGTGCGGAGCTGGTCCCGACATCGCGCGGGGCTCCGAAAAACTGATCGTGTTCAAAAATTTCGCGCGGCAAAGGCCTGCCGGCCCGCAGCCGCATTGAGGCCTACGCACCAACCTCGACGGGCGTACGCAGCGTCTCGACGCCGTACGCACGTCTTGACGCCATACATCACGCGCGAACTTCCCGCGGACTTCGCTCAAACTTCACGTCACTCACTCGAAATCCGTGCGGCCCCCGCTTCCGGTTTGGTCACGCTCGCCGCATGCAGGCGCATGCTAGTGGGACCGGCCCTGTACGGGGATCACTTGACCTCGGCGCGGCCCCCGCTTCCGGTTTGGTCGCGCTTGCCGCATGCAGGTCGCGACCAAACCGCAGGTAATTATACTTCTAGGTTCCTACCTGGTCGGTGAGGCAGCTTTTTCTCCGGGCTGCCCCGTCGACCCGTCCTCGTGGCCTACCAGCGGGCGTGGAGCGCCGTTTCCTGGCGGGGACCGCCCAGCACCTCGGCTTCGTTGGCGGCACAGCGCTGGAGCGCTATCGCGGAGCGGAGCGGGCGTGCCTTGCCTGGGTCGCCGCGCTGGATCGACGCGCTGGAGCTCCGGTGAGCTGTGACCGCCGAGATCAACACCTCCGGGCTGCGGGTCTGCGGAGCGGAGCGGGCGGCGCCGACTCTAACATCGGGAGCCTGGGAGCTCCAACCCGCCGCGGCCTAGTCGGCTTCGGAAGCCGACAATCCCCAGCTAGGAAGCAGCCGTTCCAGGCGGCCCAACCGCTGTGAGGACTCTCCCGACGCCGGGGCAACACCACCCGGCCAGAACGGCCAGGAACATCGGGCCTCTGTAGAGGCAATAGCGGTGGCCTGAATAGGCCTGACTTTGGGTGAACTGGGGATGGGGACTGGACATTGTGCCTTCCCCCACATTGGTATCCACTGTGGGGGGATGATTTTTCTGTGTGTAAGTTAATATGTTAGTCTGTGTCCAAGATGGCTGTCGGAAGGGAGAGTGGACGCTGGCGCGCTTTAGCTGCCGCTGCTCTCTCTTCACATTGTGTTTTTTGATTTTTTGTCTTTGGAGCGATTTCTATCTTTAATTTGTGTATTGGTGATGTCCTTATTATTTATTTTTCTCCGACTATATGTTTTTTTTCTCTTCTGTTAATTTCTGTAAGGTGTCCTTGAGACTTTGAAAGGCGCCCGAAAATAAAATGTATTATTATTATTAAGCTGGTGGGACAGGCCCTTATGAGTTATGGTGAATACCATTTAAGAGGAAGATTTAACATTGCAGAGAAAAGAATGAAGACTAATGTGGAGGATTAACATCATGCCAGGCTATTTTCTCTCAACATCCTACAAATATCCCATCTACAAACAAATTCACCAATATAAATTGCAGACATTATGTAATCAATAAAGTCTACATGGATCGAGGCCAAAAGATATAAGACATGAATAATATCAGGTCCACCTAGAGGTGAAAAAGTAAATGGATCAACCAGTACGCATTTAATTAACAAATTGCTGCAGTATTTCATGGCAAAAAAAAAAATGCTTATTTCAAACAAATAAACTTTTTGAAATAGCCAACAGATGGTTCCATAATTTTTTTTCAGCTGTCCAAAGCCTAATAGATTTCTTGGGATAATCCCAAATGCCATTGCTCGTGAGGTTTTTTATACAATCGGATCAGCCAGCTGGCTGTTCCTTGTCCTGAGGGGAATGTGGAAACCCTGGGCAGCTGTTTGTCAACAGGAATAGCATTGCCTCCGACCCTCCGTGGATTGCAAGGAGGAAACCAAATAGTAAAGTGAGGACAACTCTGCTCCCGAATGAGCCCTGCTCCTAAACATAACACACTTGTTAGTGTTCCTTTTCCTTTTACGACAATTTATCAGTCCTAACAACAAATCCATAGTTAATTATTTGGCAATAATATTAGCTGTAAAGGGATTTCAACATCAATTAAAGACCCATTAGTTGAACACTGAGTAATCTTACAGATGTTATACCTGTTCAACAAGGTGAACTGTTACAGAATTAACTGCTTAAAGAATTTACCAGTGGGAAATACCATGACTGGCAGGATCATGATTCCGTTTTTGTTCTATTTGTCATTCCGCTGATTTAGGTAATTTCGGCTTTTGTTCATAGAGATCAAATAGAGATGTTGGCTTCTTCACTCATTATAAAGCTATGGTTTATAGACACATTTGTTGCTCACCTCAATGCCACATATTTCATTTTTATTTAATCCTGCATATGTCAAACTGATCCAAAATGGACATCACATACTCTGCCCATCACACGCTCAATACCTGTTGTATTATTATGTGGAGTGCATTCTGTTCCTGTCCTGCGATCTACTTTGTGTGGTGGAAGGAACTGCAGATGCTGGTTTACACTGAAGATAGTCACCGAGTGCTGGAGTAACTTAATGGGTCAGGCAGCATCTCTGGAGAAAAAGGATGGGTGACATCTTGGGTCGCAACCTTTCTTCAGACTGAGAGTAGTGAGGGGGGGACGATTAGAGGTCGATAAAGGCCAGACCAAATAATTGCCAGCAACAAACAACCAAGGAAGGGTGTCGGCCTTTGTTTGTTCTGGCCTTTTCCCAACTCTGGTTTCCCCCAGCTCTCTACTTTTCAGTCTGTAGAGGGGGGTTCCGACCCGAAACGTCACCCATCTTTTTTCTCCAGACATGCTGCCTAACTCGCTGAGTTATTGTGTCTATCTGACCTCTACTCCGATGTTTTCATTCCATGATGGTGAACCAGGGCTAGTTTCAGTGCAGGAAAGTTGCATTCTAGGGCTAAAATCCCAGTGTTTCGTAGTAGGTGGAGAGGCAGGGGGCAACCAGAACACTTCCATTACTGCTTCCCCACTTGGAAATCTCTCCCATTAATATTTCTGTCTACGCTGAAATAGCTGTATTGCGAACCGTGCAGACGAGAGACAGGAGTTGCAGAGGAGTAGTGGGAGAATGAGTGAACACGACTGTGGCAAATGGAGTTACAATACGATAGAACTTTATTTATCCCAGGAGGGAAATTAATCTGCCAACAGTCATATAAATCATAAGATGCCACATCCACACCATAGATGGAGACTGGAGACAGGGGACAGGGTTGTTCCTCTCCTCCTAACGTCCACCACTAACACTTTAATGCAGGGGTCGGCAACCTAAGGCCAATGGGCTGGATCCTGCCCGTAACCCGAAATCATCCGGCCCGCAGGCATATCTTTTTTCCGTCATCTAGACTTCTCTCGGCTGTTTAATACTGTTGGCCAGCGACATAAAGACTTGTTTTAATGCTCCTTGCAATCCTGTTTGCTGACAAAAAATCGGAACTGATATAATCCCACAAACAGTGCAAAATGTTAGACAAAAATGCTGGGGAAACTCAGCGGGTGAGGCAGCATCTATGGAGCAAAGGAAATAGGCAACGTTTCGGGTCGAAACCCCTCTTTAGATTGGTGGGCGCGGTTCCACAGATGTAAAAGTGCAGTTGCAGCGGCTGCGGTGCTTGATGCTCAGCGCGCCCCGGATCCATCCGTCCCCGCGCTTTACCCGGGGGAGGGTCAGGGCCAGGGTGGCCCTCCTCAAAGATGGCGGCCATGCTAGCAATTGGTTCGTGTGGACGCGACGGACAGGAATGGACGGGAATGGACCTTGGAGAGGAGGGAAACGGAGGTAGGAAGGGAGGGGATGGGGAGAGAGGGGAGGAGAGGGAGAGGTGGAGAGGGAATGGGGGAAAGGCAAGGAGAGAGGAGGGGGAAGGAGAGAGGAGGAGGAAAGAGAGGTGGGGGAAGGAGAGAGGGGGAGGAGAGAGAGGGGGGGAGAAAAGGGGTAGGAAGGGGAGAGAGGGGGAGGAGAGAATGGGAGAAGAGGGGGGGAAGGAGAAAGAGGGGAAGGAGAGGGGGAGGAGAGAATGGGAGAAGAGGGGGGGAAGGAGAAAGAGGGGAAGGAGAGGGGGAGGAGAGGGGAGGAGAGAGGGGGAGAGAGAGTGAATGGGGGAGAGGGAAGAGAGTGTAACAAAGAGTCTGCATGATGTTTAGGACAGAGAGGGGTGAGGGTAGTTTCAATACCAGTATCTCAAACTAACTGCTGTGTTCAGTAGACATAATATTGCTTAAATATATAAATATGTCAAAGTTTAGCTAGTATGTATTATTATTATCTCCATTTATTAACTATGGCGATAGATGTGACCCCCCATCCACTCACAGACATATGGCCCCGGCCCCGATGCAGAACAAGGTTGCCGACCCCTGCCTTAATGCCACCACATCCATTTTTGTCTGGTTTGGCCTGAAGGAGAAAGGTTCAGAACAATTTCTGAATGGCGACAAAGTATGAATTATGTAATGAAGACTGATTCTGGAGTCTGTGTATATCAATCATAAAAAGCTAGTGGACAGCTACAAAGCATAATTAAAAGGGATAAAATCTGATCTTTATCTTGATTAGTAAGGGTGTCATTGGAGACCCTTGGACTATCTTTGATTGGACTTTACTGACTTTAGCTTGCGGTAAAAGTTATTCATGTTATTCCCTTTATAAAGTATCTGTACACTGCGAATGGCTCCATTGTAATCATGTACTGTCTATCTGCTGACTGGTTAGCATGCAACAAAAGCTTTCCAATGTGTCTTGGTACATATGACAATTAACTAAACTCAAACTCAGAGGTTATTGGGAGAGGCAGGGGAATGGGGTTGAGAGGGAAAGGTAGATCAGCCATGATTGAATGGCGGAGTAGACTGGATGGGCCGAATGACCTAATTCTGCTCCTAGAACTTGTGAAATTATCAAAATACAAAGAAAAGAATATTAAGTTTAGGAGACTGCATCCAGCTCTAGACTCTGCATGTTTCAAAAGGCCTGTAGTAATACCCACAAATGAAGCAAAGGACCAAACCCATTAAAAGTGACAATGCCGTTGAGAACAAAAACGATTGTATTCTGGGCGAGCCTGAGGAACTCATGATTAATAGCAGCAAATCTAACATGCAGAGCTGGGCACAAAGGGAAATAAAAATGACACATCTGATGAGAGGCCACTAACTTGAAATGTTAAGTCTGACTGTCTCTCAATTGATGCCTCCTTGTGCTGAGTAGCTCCAGCGTTTGCTCTTTTATTTATAAATAGCAACAGGAAGTGCTTTATTCTGCACTGTATGTAAATCTTGACAAGTTAAAGAGAACAAGAGTGGAGGTCAAAGCTGGGGCCATCATCACAGACAGTACATAAACATAGAAACGCACAGCAGAGGAACAGGCTCTTCAGCCCACAATGTTTGTTCTGAACATAATGCCAAGATGAATTAAAATCATCTGCCTGCACATGATCCATATCCCTCCATCCCCTGCATATCCTTGTGCCTATTTTATTTTTATAATTTATTTTAAAATATTTATTTATTAGAAGCAAATGTACAAAAATAGAACCAATGGCATATGAAATAATACAATTATTGTACAGCTTCAATTTTAACTTTTTAGCTTGGATTTGAAAAAAAGAAAGGGAAAAAAGCAAGAAAGAGAGAAAGTGAGATGTGCAAAGATAATAATAATAATAATAATATATCTTTTATTGTCATTGCACGTCAGTGCAACGAGATTTAGTGTGCAGCTCCACTGATGTACAAAGATAGAACCCCTAGACTACCAAAGTGGTGTAGCCAAAGGTTGAATAAATGAAAGAAAGAAGAGAGGAATAGAAAAAAAAAGGACAAAAAGAGAAAGAAAGAAAAAAGTGGTGATATGCCTGCCTCACATCCCTCTCCACCCATCACCCAACCCATAATTAGATTTAAATCCACATTTGTGTTGCACCACACTATCCTTGTAATAAATCAATGAATGGTGTCCATGTCTTCGAAAAATGATCTGTTTTTTCTGCCATGACAAGTCTAATAATTTCATGTCTCGGACATGTTTATAATCCACATCTTAAGAGTAGGGACTGATGTATGTTTCCAAAGTTTGAGTATTAGTTTTTTCGCCGTTATTGATTGATTGATTATTGATTGATTATACCTTTAATAATCCTTTACAGGAAATTACAGTGCCACGACAGCTTCAAGACAGACATAACACCACACATTTCCTCAAATGGCTTCCATACTTAACATGTTAAAATACAAGTTAAAATACAGTTAAAATACAATTAATTTTAAAAAGGTGCAGTTATTTATGCGCATTATATAACCTTATAGCAGCTGGTAAACAGGACTTCCTATGTCTCTCAGTTTTGCACATTGGTGCAATCAGCCTCTGACTGAAGATGCTGCTCTTGATCACCTTCAGGGCATGGAGTGGGTGAGTGGGGTTGGTCATTATTGAACCCAGTTTGTTCAGAGTTCTGGCCTCTGCCACCTGCTGGACCGTTCGTTGCTCAGCCCCGACCACTGAGCCGGCCTTCCTGATTAGCTTGTCCAGTCTGTTTTTGTCCGCTATGCGGGCGCCATCTCCCCAACAGGCCACAGCAAAAAACAGAGCACTGGCCACCACTGAATGGTAGACACTGCACAGTAGGGGTTGGCAGATGTTAAATAACCTCAGCCTCCTTAAAAAATACAGTCGGCTTTGTCCCTTCCTGTACACCGCCTCCATATGACACTTCCAGTTCAGCTCACTGTCAAGCTGCACCCCAAGGTACCTGTGGTTAGCGACCACCTCCACCTCAGTGCCCTTAATGGTGATTGGTGTTGGTTGAGTCCTCCTCCTCCCCCTCCTGAAGTCCACAACTATCTCCTTGTTTTTTTTGGTGTTAAGATGGAGGTTATTGTGTGCACTCCACTCCACAAAGTTACTTATTATGTCTCTATACTCCTCCTCATTGCCCCCTTTAATGAGGCCGACAACAGCTGTATCATCCGAAAACTTCTGTAAAAAGCAGCTGTTGGTGTTATATTGGAGATCCGCTGTGTAGATGGTAAACAGGAACGGAGCCAGCACAGTTATCAGGTCATAATTAAGGAAACGTCTTTGAAATAGTGATAGCTCAGAGCAGGCTTCTGAAGTACCTAGAGTGATCAGTTCAGTGTCAGGGTCCAATTTTATTTTTAGTGTTTTTGAAAAAATTCCTCTTCAGAAATTATGTAACTTTATACAAGAGACAAAGGAATGGGTTATAGTTGCTTCCTGAAGAAGACATTTATCACAAATAGGAGATACATTTGGAAAGATCTTATTCAGTTTAGACTTTGAATAATAGAGTCTGTGCAGTATTTTAAATTGAATTAACGAATGCCTAACGTTGATCGAACAATTATGTATATATAGAAGGTTTTCCTCCCATCTACCTTTAAAATTCTTAGGCCAAGTTCATCTTCCCAAGCTCTTCTAATTACTTCAGACGATGGGATTTCTATATTTAAAAGGTTGTTATAGAGATATGAAATTAACTTGTTTGACTCTAAGTTTCTATTCATACATTTGTCTAGTGTGTCTGGCAACAAAGATTGATAGTCTTGGGTATATGATTTCAGATAGTCTCGAATTTGAAGGCATCTAAACTATTGACTACCTTTCAGATGATGTTTCGACTGTAATTCTTGAAGTGAGAGAAGAGTTCCCATCTCGTAAAGATCTCCCAGTTTTTTAATCCTAATCTTTCCCAATGTGTGAACGTTTTGTTTAAATAGATGGCTTGAACGAAGGATTATGCTGTTTATGGATTCTATGTGTTTTATAATCCCAAATAAAGTTTGTGATCAGAGAATCAAGTTTAAAAAAAAAAATTTTAGGAAGGTAAATCGGTATTGATTGAAATAAGTACAGGATTTGTGGGAAGAGATCATCTTTATGGCATTTATTCTGCCTAAGAGAGACATCGGAAGTGTTTTCCAAAATTGAGTAAGGGCATTTAATTTAGTAATTAAAGGAGGAAAGTTTGCTTGAAATAGAGAATTGTATTTTCTGGTTATTCTCTGGTGCCTATTTTAAAGACTATTAAATACCACTATTGCATCTGCTTCCACCACCACTGATGGCAGCACTTTCCAGACACTCACCACCGTCCGGGTCAAAAATCACCCCGCACATCTCATTTAAACTTTGCCCCTCTCACCTTAAAGCTATACCGACTAATCTTTAATATTTTAGTTTAGTTTAGAGATACAGAACTAAAATAGGCCCTACGCCCCACCAAGTCCCCACCAACCACCGATCCCCGCACACTAACACAACCCTACATACATTCGGGACAATTTTACATTTATACCAAGCCAATTAACCCACAAACTTGTACGTCTTTGGACTGTGGGAGGAAACCAAAGATCTTGGAGAAAACCCTCACAGGTACAAACTCCATACGGACAGCACCTGTAGTCAGGATTGAACCCGGAACTCTGGTGCTGTAAGGTGGCAACTCTACCGCTGCACCGCACTGTGCATTTCCATTTCAACACTGAAAAATAGTAAGATTAAACGAGAACTTACCAGTTTGAAGTTTGATCTTGATTTTATGAGGTTACGATGAGCGATTACGTGAAGAAGGGCCGTCCGTCTGCGTGCCGTCAATCTTCAAAGCAGCGGTGTTAAATCACAGATAAAAAAGAAGACCTGAGAATAGTAAGATTGTGAAAAACTTGAACTTCCATATGACCTTGATAATCTTCACGTAATCGCTCATCGTAACTCCTCATAAAATCAAGATCAAACTTCAAACTGGTAAGTTCTCGTTTAAACTTACTATTTTACTTCGGAGTCACGTGAGTGACTACGTGAAGATTTCAAAGCTCTGTGATTTTACGCCGGTTACGAATCCAGGCGTCACACACTGAATGGATTGACCATGGATGCGTGTAATCATTAAAGCATTCAGACATTACGTAGTTAAGTAAAGAAACTGATGCTTTAAATGAAAGAAAAGTTTTTTTTAAAGTTACCCCTCCCAACCTTGGGGGGGAAACTAAGGGACAGAACTTAAAATGGTACATGCAAACACCCCCAGTCCGGTTATAGGTTTGTTATAAAACCGATGGACCGTTATTTCATTCGTCCATCCTGCAGCCACTAGGATGTCGTCAAGGTGCACATCCATAGCTCTTGCTGCCGACGTAGATGCAGCCCTGGTGGAGTGAGATTTAACCATATAAATGTTTACTCCTGCTACCGCCATTACCTCTTTTGACCATCTGGAGATGGTTTGAGTTGACAGCTTTTGGTGTGGTTTTTTTTTAATTTTTTAATTTTTTTTATTTTTTATTTTTTTTATGGCTGATGAGGACCGATTGTTCTGTGCCTCTGAGATTCTCCGTAACTCTCAGATAGTGGTGTTAGTATGTTACCACCCACACAACCGTTGGTCCTCTGGATATGCCAAGAACTGGATCTCCATCTCTGGCATTCCTGGCCTGCTCTGTTTATCAGGTTCCTGATTAGGAATGTTATGTTGTTCATATTGGTGGTCATGTAGTCCAACCGTAGCTTTTGCAGTGTCTGGACTCTTTGTCAGCATACCACCTTCAGGGTTAGTTATAGGCGGTCCCCACTGTCAAAGTGGGGCTTGTACCATGCTCACATCCCATGTGTCAGTGTAACTTGGCCTTGGAGGTCTTAAATTGTAAATTCCCTTCATAAATTTTGTTGTAAAGGGGTGCGTTCCTATCGAACTGTGCCCTGCTTCCGGCATCAGATTGGAGGAGAGTGCGCCTCTGGCACTAAAGATGCACTATAACTTAGTTTATAGTTATAGTACAGTTGATAGGAACTCCAAGACATCCGTTATCCGAACTGTGTTGTATTTGTTCGGACAGTCCTATGCCTTGAAATGGCCTCCTCAGAATCTGCAGACCAACAAGTTATACGTTCATGTAGTGGATGATTGCACCCTGTAACTGGGTTCACTAGGAGGTCCCTGCTCTTGGGTACAGCCATTACTGGCTGGACTATAATTCCCAACATTTTTGGGGACCAGGCTTGAGTAGGCCAATCTGGCACTACCAATATGCCTGTGGCTTAATCTTGCTTGATTTATGTCAAGCATCGGTTTGTGAGACAAATTGGCGGAAAGCATACATAAACATTCCTCCCCAATTGAGGGAGAAAGCATCCACTGCCTTGCTCCTGGATCCAGCTCGCAGGACACATATCTGGGTAACTTATGGTTAGTCTAGATCAAACGGATCAACATCTGGTATACCAAATCGTGTAGTTATTTTGTTAAATACTGTCTGATTCAACATCCATTCTGTGTTGTTATTAAACATTCGTGATCCAGCATCTGTCACCGTGTTATATCTACCTCGTAGATTTCCCAAATATTCCTCTTGATACACCAGTGCCAAATGATGTTCGACAATCTGTCGTAAGATACAGATTTTACACCACCCTTGTTAATGGATATATGCCACCGCAGTGGTGTTATCAATCTGAATTTGAACAAGCACCAGTTGCATATCGCTACAGAGAACCTTGAGTCCATATTGTGCCCCCAACAATTCTGGGTAATTGATTCCATGTGTTGGGGAATTACAGACTCCTGCTCATTCCATCTGCCCCCACAGCTTTAGACTGTGTTGGTTTCTCCCCATCCTTAGCCGCTTGCATAGGTCTCAAGAACCCTCGATGGCTTTCGAGCAAAATTTCCCTGAGCTGTCTCCCATTCGTTATCCACCATAGTTATTCAACAATGGCCTCTGCTGGCAATCCATAGTTTGCCAATTCGGCCTGCATATAATTTGAGTGTTCATTCCTTTGCTTGCTGTAAGTTTTGGTAATGCAAAGGCCCGTACTGCTGGGAATGCAGCTACTATTTGCCAATTACACTCGCTGGTTGCCTGATAGATGGCTAGAATTTGACTATCAGGTCATTGCAGGCTTAATTAATATTGTCGTTTGCCCCTAGGCAAAGTCACCAACGTATTTACTGTTTTTGATAGTAAATCCTAGGTAATCAATTACCCTTGTAGGTGTCAATTTTGATTTAACTGGATGGATGAGGTAACCAATTCTATCAAACAGGGTTTTGGTTTGCTTTGACTGATGCTTCTGCCAATTCTTGGTGCCTCCAAAATGAAATTGTCCAAATATGCCATTACTATGTGGTTCTGAGACCTTTGTAGACTCAGAATTGGTTTCCGTAGTTTTGTCAATAGTCTAGGAGCTGATGTCAACCCATTTGGCAGATCCATACCATCCATTTTAAACTTCAAATATCTCCTGTTTTTAGTGAATAGACACCGAATAGTATGCATCTTTGAGGTCGATGCATGCCATGTGACCATTCTATAGGAAGCTCCTATAAAACAGTAGTTAAACCGTAACAAAATTACTGTTTCTAAAAGTCTATACTGCACAAATGAGTTACACCTGGATGAAGTGACATCCTCCATCTGTCACATGTCCTGAATGGCAATCCTGCCCAAAAATACTGGGCCTGCCTCGAAGACAATTCCAGTCCGAGTTCCAAGTCTGCTTGGAACCTGTGTATGTTGTGCAGTAAAATTATCACGTTATTATCTGTTTTTAAAAACCCCGTTCTGAAATTTCTTGTTATTGTCATTTTGAACAAGAACACAAGAGTAAATTACCAACATGTAACTGCTCCACAATCCCTTGTTTCAGTAAACCCAGACCCACCTACCTCCATGGCTACCAGTGGTCTTGTGGTAAGCCCAAAGGCCCCTGATGCGGATTCCTTTCCTCTCCTTGATTGGGAGTAGGACTGGTAAGGAGTGTGGATTCCATGTTTTCCCGACCTCTGCTTGGGTCTGGTCTGAAACCTCATCATACTGAGCCTGCCTTGTAGGACAATTCTGGCCATTATTTTGAGTCTGCCTTGAAAGATGACTCTGATCGTATTTCCGTGCCCAGCTTTCAAGCTACCACCGGATTCAGTGAACCGCTCCACTGAGAGTGAGGTTCGTAGGCAGCCCTGAAAACAGGTGCTGCCGCAGGCCCCTGAGGATACCTGTGCTGACATGGCCCTTCCAGTGGACCTAAATGAGATTCTAGCTTTGGTCAGACTGAAAAGGACCATGAATGCTCCTCTCCTTAGAGCAGGAGACATTTGTGCAGCCCTGAAAACAGGTGCTGCTGCCTGCGGGTTCTCCATAATACTCGGGCTGTCAAGAGCTAGATTCCATCCAGAGAAGCACCCAGTGGAACCTGGATGATTGCAGAAGCACTTACTTTCTGTTTGTTTGTATGGAAGCTTATTATTCCCTTTATGTAAAGCATTTTGGTGTTGACTTAAACAGTGCAATATAAGTAAAACTTACTTACTTACTTCCTTTCTTCTGCTTGTCCCTGGGAAGGTTTCCCCCCCTCTCTTTGTACTCTGATTCAGAGTGGTTTCTTCCACATGTAGTTCCCCCTTCAATGGGGAAGACATTGGGCTGCCCCATGTGCGAGGCTCCTGGCACCGGCACTGCTGTAGGCCGTGCTGATACTGCTCCTTCCTTTGGAGCAGATTATTGTTGGAGCAACTTCTCCATAAGTTGCTCCATGTGGGAGAAGTCGTCCTCAGACGCTCTCCGTTGAGGGAGGGTATCCCTCTTCCCCGGACTCATCTGAGTCAACGGGTTAGTTTAGACTTGCGGGTGGCATTACGTCCCGCAGGACAACCACGGAGCTCCTGCTCCCGCGCAAAGTCTCCTGCCGATTCTGCTGTCGGCGCTAATGTCGGGAACAAGACCGTCGCCCGCTATTTGGAAAGCTGCGGTCTTCGGCAGCCGACATCCCCGCGGGCCGTCTCCTCGACATCTGGGCTCTGAAAAAAACTTCAAGCCCGAAAGAACGCAGGTAAGTTAGTTCAACTTTCCTTACCTGCTCATCCCGACGGCCTGGGAGGCTCAATGCCTGCCAGTCCGTCGTGCGTGTTGCGTTCAGACGTAATGACGCGCATGCAGACGGACGGCCCTTCTTCACGTAGTCACTCACGTGACTCCGAAGTAAAATCAATCTAAGCCTCTCATTATTTTATATACTTCTATTAGGTCTCCCCTCAACCTACAGTGACATAGAGATGTAGGATAACAGGCACTATTGTGAATAGGGTGATCAATGATCAGCAAGGACTCAGAATGCCTGTTTCTATGCTGCATCTTCCAATTCAATTCAATACATTAATACAATAAAGGCATTCAATTCAATTCAATTCAATTTCACTTATTATTCTTCCCACCTTACCAAATCCTCCCAGATTTAGAATAGAATAGAATGCATTTATTGTCATTCAAACCTAGGTTTGAACGAAATATAATTTCTACAGTTTTTTACATTACAAAACAATCCAAGACCCACACTTAACATAGTTTACATAAACATCCATCACAGTGAATCTCCAACATCTCCTCACTGTGATGGAAGGCAAAGTCTTTATCTCTTCCCTTTGTTCCTTCTCCCGTGGTCCAGCAGTCCAACTGCAGTGTCGAGGCGAACTGGGGCTCCGATGTTAAAGCCCCCGGCGGGCGATGGTAAGTCCTGAGGCCGTTTAAGCCACGCCGGGCGATGTTAGGCCCCGGCTCCATGTCCTTAAACCCGCGGTTCCAGCGGGAGAAGTCACCGTTGCGGAGCTCGGAAAAGCGGTCTCCCACCAGGGACCTGCGAGCTCCCGATGTTCCCGTCCACCGGGTCTGCGGCCGGTGCCTCCGAACTCCAAAGTCGGGTCGCAGCCGCACGCCACCACAGCTCTTCCCGCTCCGAAGTTGGCCAGCTCCGCGATGTCTGTTCTGCAGGCTCTGCAACTGGAGCCCTCAGGTTAGTCCCGGCCGGAGGTCGCCGCCGGCTCCACGATGTTAGGCCCAACGACATCCGAGACCCGACAGGGAATAGTCGGGTCCCCGCACAGGGAAGAGATTTAAAACGGTTTCCCCCACAGCCCCCCCACCACCCCCCACATATACACAACTATAAAAAAATAATAAAAACTAACTCAAGACATACATTTAACAAGACAAAAATAAAAAAAGACAGACGACTGTAGTCGAGCCGCTGCCGTTAGGCGCCGCCACTCCCACATTTAACCACTTGGGGAAACTAATTAACTAACAACCTGCATGCATTTGAAATGTATGAGGTAGCTGGAGGACCCATGAAAAACCCACAAGGAGACTGGGAGAATGTGTAAACTCCATGCAAATAGCGTCCAAGGTCAGGATTCACCCCAGAGCACTGGCACTGAGGCAAAGGGTTGACTAGCTGTGCCATTGTTGTGCCCTGGTTGGACCTAAACCTCAGGAACACTGTTCTGAGATGATATAAGGTGAGAGGGGAAGGATTTAATAGGAACCTGAGGGGCAACCTTTTCATAAAGAGGAAATATGGAACAAGATGCCAATGAGGCAGGCACTATAACAACATTTAAGAGGCATCGGGACAGATACATGGATAGTAAGTAAGTAAGTACATTTTGATAGGTATATGGACGGGAAATGAATGGAGGGTTATGGTCTGAGTGCAGGTAGATGGGACTAGGGGAAAATAAGTGTTCGGCACGGACTTGAAGGGCCGAGATGGCCTGTTTCCGTGCTGTAATTGTTATATGGTTATATGGTTATATTTTATTTATATAGCACATTTAAATCAACTGAAACCAAAATGCTTTACATGGAAGAAATAATTTCCGTACATCCATAGAAAAATTAAAAAAATTAAAATGACACAACACATTATAGAATTGAACATGAACAGCCCCCCACAACAGAATCAACATTTTCCACTATGGGGAAAGGCATCAGAAAGATCAGTCCTCTTCCTCTGTGATCACCCGAGGTCGGGGCCCACTTGTGGCCTCCGCAGCCAGTTCGATGTTTTCAGGCCCTCTTGCTGGGAAGATAGAAAGATAGGAAAGGTTTAGAGGTATATGGGCTAAATGCGAGTGAGTTGGGACTAGTGTAGATGGGGCATTTGGTCAGAATGTGCAAGTTATGCTGAAGGCCCCGTTTCCATGTTGTAATGACTCTATGACCTGGTTACCTGATCTATTGATAGGGAGCATACTGGAAAATGTCACACGTCATCCTTAAACGGTGTAATCCAAAGGGGGCAGAGGTGCTCCACCCATGGTGATTATTCTTCAGCAGTATGTGGGGCTCCACCCTTTGCTGGAGGGAAGTGGTACCATTCCTATGGCCTGCCTTCCACAAGTGCTGCTGTCCCTGTGGAAAACATGCTCTCACAGTGCCAGTTGGTTGAGATGGACTCAACAGGACGTGGAACAAGCAACATTTTGGCATCATGCTACAGCTGCACAAGAAGATGGTAAGGCCACATTTGGAGTACTGGTTGCCCTGCTCGAGGAAGGATGTCATTAAACAATAAAGGATACTTTGACTTTGAACTGGAAAGTGTGCACAAAAGAGGGGGAAGAACTAAGGAGCACCTGGCGTGGGATACTTTATAACTTTGTCAACGCCCTTTACGTGGCGACTATTTGCATACCTTGGGTATGCAAGCAAAGAATTTCACTGTGAGTAGTCACAGGTGACAATAAAGTATTCAATTCAATCCAATTCAATTCAATAATGAGGAAATTAAAGACAACTGTGATCTTTTCCATGGGGCATGGGAAGCTGAAGGATGATCTTATAAAGATGATCTTGTAAAATTCATGAGGGGCATAGATAAGGTGAATGGCCACACTCCCCTAATTTGGGGGAGTCTAGGTTGAAAGCGAGAAGGGGAAAAAAATTAAAAGGGAACTGAGGGACAACTTTTTCACAGAGAGGGTGGTGAGTACGTGGAACGAGCAGCTAGAGGAAATGGTAGAGGTGGGTACTAATGCAAAATTTAAGCAGCACTTGGGGTAGGAAAGGTTTGGAGCAATATCGGCCAGTGCAGGCAAGTGGGATTAGCTGGGTTAGGCAATTTGGTCGACATGGATGAGTTAGGTCAAATTGCCTATTTCCATGCTGTATGACTCTATGTGGGACTTAGATAGTCACATACTAACTTTCTCTACTTTTTAGAGACAGACTGTTCTGTATAAAACGGAAGATTTTAGGCAGAAAGTTCTCGAAGCACTGTGATGAGTCATAATGAGTATAATGTCAACCATAGCCCACAGTTTTGGTGAATTACGACAGAATATAAGTAGAACAAACAATGTCAATGGAAAGTAATCGCACGATAAATAGGAGTACGTGTGGAAGAAAATGATCAGATGTAAGCTGCATTGATATTGAACCTGGATGACTGGAGCATAAAATTGATGATGAGGTTAGTGGAAATAATGAAGGAAGAAACTAATGTATCAGAAAGAATTCAGAAAGAAAATTAATTCTGCTTATTACATGAAATTTCTGCATGTAACTGACATTAAGACTCATCAAGATGCATCAATTGATATCAGAGACTGCTGTTGCTTAAGAAATAATAATAATAATGATAATGGATGGGATTTATATAGCGCCTTTCTAATAATTAAGGCGCTTTACATCGCATTATTCATTCACTCCTCAGTCACACTCGGTGGTGGTAAGCTACTTCTGTAGCCACAACTGCCCTGGGGCAGACTGACGGAAGTGTGGCTGCCAATCTGCGCCTACAGCCCCTCCGACCACCACCAATCACTCACACACAATCACACACATTCACACACAGGCAAAGGTGGGTGAAGTGTCTTGCCCAAGGACACAACGACAGTATGCACTTGGAAGCAACAAGAAGGGACCTCCTTTTCAAGCTATGGTCTATCAATTAAAGTGTGTTAACTAACAAAGTGAACAACTATTATATAGAAGACAGTGGGTCTGCAAAATTAATTGAAGCCATTAATAATAGCTTGTTCTAAGCTCCCCCCAGTCTAGGTTCAGTCAATAAAATATTGAATCAAGCACTTGAGCAACTAAACTTTATTTTGGATAACACAACACAAATTCCCCAATACAATAACTAACCACCGCGGGTTAAATCCCTCCTAGCCTTGTGCAAGCAGGGACACTCCAAAAGGTCATGCCGTCCCAAGCGCTCTTCCAGAATTACAAAGAACCTCGTGGGGGCTGCCTTTAATAGGTCCCCGAACCTTCAGGGTTCTGAACTACATGGAGGTGGTCTCGAGACAGTCCAATAACACATATCGATTACAGCAGTACATGATTGACAGTTCCCTAACCCAATAACATAGTAACTAATACATTGTATCTGATGAGGCTTCAAGAAGGAAGCTAACATAGATGAATAATGCAACATATGCCTTGAGATTCAGACAACCCAGACACAGCTTAACATTTCAACCAATCAACAACTAACAAAGGAAGCTTTCACAACATTATTTACACTATGTATATCTGGTTTGCATTGATCCAATTAGCTCTATGCATTTCACACTTCATTGTAAGACTTCTGCAGATGTCTCATTCTTTCTCTGCAGCTCTTATCTGGGCCACAGACATGCTGGCACCATTCAGCAGCTTGTCTCAGTTCTGCAGAGGCACATTTAACTTGACCCAAGTGGCCTAGCAGTACATAAGCAATTACTCAATTTTAATGCCATGGCTGCTCCAATTTAGCCAGGATTAACATTCCTCCCTTTTATCATATATGATAAACCATCATTTACGATACTCAGATATACATGGGTGACTCTTACATTATTAATCATATTGGCAACCAGATGATGATGTGTCTTCACAGAATCTCATCAAGCTTCCTGAGTTTTCGTGGGCGTAGCTTCACAATTTCCGTCTGATGGGTCTTCACCTCCCGAGTTTTCGTGGACGTGGATCCCCTCCATCTCTGTTGTCAATCCCTCTGTACTCTATCCATAGCTGAACCTATAATTCCTAAGAGAACTTGGGATGAAGTAAGTTACCATTCATGCACGGATGCTTTCCCATACATTAATCCACTGTACCATTACTATTCTGTCAGTCACAAGCCCATTTTCTATTTAATCTTTCCCATACAGGGATCAACACTAATATATAGCTATTTTTTTTAATTTGAATTTGATTTGAATTTGATTCCTTTATTGTCATTCTGACCTTTCGGTCTGAACGAAATTTCGTTGCCTGCAGTCATACACAATAATAATAAATAACAAAGCATACAATAAACACAAATTAACATCCACCACAGTGAGTTCACCAAGCACCTCCTCACTGTGATGGAGGCAAAGTCTTAGTCTCTGTCTCTTCCCTCCTTGTTTTCCCTCTGCGCTGAGGCGATCGATCCAGGCCGAAGATGCCGCCCTCCAGTCCAGCGGACCTCCGTGGTGATGTCGCCGCTGCCAAAAGCCGGAACGCTGTCTCCGCTCCGAGTCGGCCCGTCACAGCCTCAGCTCCGAGTCCCGCTGCCTCAGCGAGTCGGGCCACCGCTGCATCAGGTCCAAGTCCCCGTTGCCTCAGCTCCGAGTCCCGCCTGCCTCAGGCAAGTCGGGCCACCGCTGCATCAGCTCCGAGTCCCGCTGCATCAGCTCCCGAGTCCCGCTGTCATCAGCTACCGAGTCCCGCTGCCTCAGCTCCGAGTCCCACCTGCCTCAGCTCCGAGTCCCACCTGACTCAGCGAGTCCGGGGCCACCGCTGCATCAGCTTCCGAGTCCCGCTGCCTCAGCTCCGAGGTCCCGCGTGCATCAGCTCCGATTCCCCGCTGCGTTAGCTCCGAGTCCCGCTGCATTAGCTCCGAGTCCCCGCTGCATCAGCTCCGAGTCCCGCTGCCTCAGCTCCAAGTCCCGCTGCCTCAGCTCCAAGTCCCGCTGCCTCAGCTCTGAGTCCCGCTGCCTCAGCGAGTCGGGCCACCGCTGCATCAGCTCCGAGTCCCGCTGCCTCAGCTCCGAGTCCCGCAGTCTCAGCTCCGGGCCGCTGCCGAAAGCTGGAACGCCGCATCAGCGAGTCGGGCCACCGCTGCCTCAGCCCCGAAGTCGGTCAGCCTCGCGTTGTAGGTCCTGGCTGGCTCTGCCTCCGGAGCCTCGAGGTCGGTCGCAGGTTGGAGACCGCCAGCTCCGCCATTAGGCCTCAGCGCAGACGGAGGCAGAGAAGGGGGATACGACAAGAAAGTCGCATTCCCCTAAAGGAAGAGACAAAAAAACATGTTTCACCCCCCCCCCTCCCCCCTCCCCCCATAACACAACCTAATAAACTAAAATTTAGCTAAAACAAGACAAAAAAAACAACAACAAAAAGTAAAAACAAATGGACTGCAGGCGAGCCGCAGCTGTTCAACAGCGCCACCACTTCCGGAGCTCAGTCAATTTATCTCCTTATTCATATGATGTTCTTCAATGTATTTCTGATGATGGTTTCTCCTATCAATTTCAGCTGGGTTCAGTCCATATTTCCCTACAGGCATGACTCTTATTCAAGGAAAACCTTGAGGAATGTTTCAATACAACCAAATTCAGTCTCAGCCTTCAATTTAAGATTTTGAGTTTTAGGATCCCTCACCCTTTTCATTCCACAGCTTGTGGTCGATAACATAGTTCCATTCAATTGCTGTGGAATTCCCAGCTGTTGAAATTTAATCAATTAATTTCCATATATTGTAGATTATTATAATGCCTATTAAGAATCTAAGGACAATTTCTTTACACCTTGATAATAGGAGTCGCTTTACTATCAAGGGTTAGACAAATTTTAATTCACCGGCCAAATACATCGACTCTGACACAAGTACCCATTTCCCTAGTACTCCTTCTAATTCATTAAGACTTCTCCTCCAGTAACTATTTCTAGGCAGTTAACTTTGGTTTCTCGAAGGGGAGTTCTGCTATTCACATTTCCTCTTTCTTACTATTTCAATGCCACCTCTCATGTTCCCTGGATATTCCTTCATTTTACTTGTCCTTTCCTTTCTTTCTTTTAAAATCTTTATATTGTTTTTTTTCCAAAACCCCCCAAAATAAAACATAAAAAACAGAGCAAAAAAGAATAATGATAAACATAACAATGGTATTGATACATAGGGATCAGGATTACATTAATAACAGGTATAACCTAATATGAGACCAGTCTCAAAATACACAATGAATATAGACCTCGCGGTCTCTATGTAAATATAGTTAAATCTTTAAAAGGAAACTTATAAATGCAAAAAAAAACACAAAGACAAAAAGACAAAAAGAAAAAGAAAAAAGGAAAAAACAAACCCCCCTAAATTAAAGAAGAAAAAAAAGAAAAATTGATAATAATAAAATAAGAATAAAAATAAATTAAATTAAAAAACAAAGCAAAGCAAAACCGAATCTGAACTGAGAATTTCAACAATTTAAGTCTGTTTGTCGTCAAGTCCGTTCCACCCTATAGAGGTAAAATAATTTTTATAACGGTTAAAGAGGGAGCAATTTATGTTGTGTGAAAGTGTTCAATAAATAATCAAATTTAACCAAGGGTTCAACAATGTCACTCCTGATTTTTTCAAAATTTAAACATTAGTCCTTTCCAAGTTCCATCCTTCCCTGATGTTCTTTAAACAATCCTTCCGTTTTGGCTGCCTGTCTGGGGGTGAGACAATTAAAATACCAAGTTAATTATCAAATTGTAAATACTCCTAATATAGATCTCATTAGTCAGTTCCAAATCCCAAGCTTTAATGTCCTTCCAATTCATCACTATACAATTTAGAGATCGAATTCAGAATTTTGACAATTTATTTCTAATGACTAGAATTTAGACGCAAAGTAGGTGTCCCCGAACCACAGAGGAGTATTCACATCCAAATTTAATTTGTTCTAACTGGTGCTTGCCTCAATGGTCTTCTGAATCTGTTCGTATTTTTTTTTCAGAGTATCAGATGTTATTCTCTTCTTTTCCCTTCACTGGTATCAGATATTATGTTATAGTTGGGCACTAGGGTATGTATCCTTTTCTTCCTTTTTGATATTAATTCTGAAGGAGTAGGAATACAATGGAGCAGAAATAGACAATAGACAATAGACAACAGGTGCAGGAGTAGGCCATTCGACCCTTCGAGCCAGCACCGCCATTCAATGTGATCATGGCTGATCATCCCCAATCAGTACTCTGTTCCTGCCTTCTCCCCATATTCCCTGACTCCGCCATTTTTAAGAGCCATATCTAGCTCTCTCTTGAAAGCATCCAGAGAACCTGCCTCCACCGCCCTCTGAGGCAGAGAATTCCACAGACTCGCCATTCTCTGTGAGAAAAAATGTTTCCTCGTCTCCGTTCTAAATGGCTTACCCCTTATTCTTAAATTGTGGCCCCTGGTTCTGGACTCCCTCAACATCGGGAACATGTTTTCTGCCTCTAGCGTGTCCAAACCCTTAACAATCTTATATGTTTCAATGAGATACCCTCTCATCCTTCTAAACTCCAGAATTTATAAGCCCAGCTGCTCCATTCTCTCAGCATATGACAGTCCCGCCATCCCGGGAATTAACCTTGCAAACCTACGCTGCACTCCCTCAATAGCAAGAATGTCCTTCCTCAAATTAGGGGACCAAAACTGCACACAATACTCCAGGTGTGGTCTCACTAGGGCTCTGTACAACTGGAGAAGGACCTCTTGGCTCCTATATTCGATTCCTCTTGTTATAAAGGCCAACATACCATTCGCTTTCTTCACTGCCTGCTGTACCTGCATGCTTACTTTCATATACAGATGTACAAGGACCCCCCCAGATGCCGCCATTTAGATAGTAATCTGCCTTCCTGTTTTTGCTACCAAAGCGGATAACCTCACATTTATCCGCATTAAAATTCATCTGCCATGCATCTGCCCACTCCCCCAACCTGTCCAGTCACACTGCATTCTCATAGCATCATCCTCACTGTTCACACTGCCACCCAGCTTTGTGTCATCTGCAAATTTGCTAATGTTACTTTGAATCCCTTCATCCAAATCATTGATGTATATTGTAAATAGCTGCGGTCCCAGCACCGAGCCTTGTGGTACCCCACTAGTCACTGCCTGCCATTCTGAAAGGGACCCGTTAATCCCTACTCTTTGTTTCCTGTCTGCCAACCACTTCTCTATCCATGTCAGTACTCTACCCCCAATACCATTTGCCTTAATTTTGCCCACTAATCTCCTATGTGGGACCTTATCGGTGGGCGGCGCGACTCTCGTCAGCAGCGGCCTCTGCAGTCCGTCTGCGTTTTTTATTATTTTATGTCTATGTTTTTATGTAGTTTATGTTTTTTTTGTTGGGGTATGTGGGTGGGGGGAAGGGTGGTGTGGGGGGGGGGGGGGTTGGGGGTAACTTTTAATCTCTCCCTGCACGGGAGACCCGACCTTTTCTTTGTCGGGTCTCCGTTGTTGTTGGGGCTGCAACGAGGAGCGGCCTCCAACAGGAAGACCGGGGGCTGTGGTGCCGACTACTCACCTCACCGTCGCGGAGCTGGCCGAGTCCAGAGCGGGTGGAGCTGTGGTGGACGCTGCTGCGGCCCGACCTCCGGAGATTCGGTGGCTGCAACTGCGGGTCTGGCGGGCGGCGGCACCGGGAGCCCGCGGGTCCCTGGAGGGAGTCCGCTTTTCAGGGCTCCCGCAACGGCGACTTCTCCCGCCCGAGTTGCGGGGTTGAAGAGCTCCTGGAGCGGGGCCTACATCACCGCCCCGCGCGGCTTGGAATGGCCGCGGGAGTTTGCGAGCGCACGCCGGGGGCTCTAACATCAAGACCCGGTGTGCGACCTTGCATCACCCGGCGTGGCTTTAATGGCCACGGGACAATTCGCCATCGCCCGCCGGGGGCTTAGACTTTGACTCTGACATCGGGGGGGAGAGTGCAGTGGAGAGATAAGTTTTTTTTGGCCTTCCATCACAGCGATGTGATGGATGTTTATGTAAATTATGTTGTGTCTTTGGTCTATTTGTTTGTAATGTATGGCTGCAGAAACGGCATTTCGTTTGGACCTCAAGGGGTCCAAATGACAATAAATTGAATTGTATTGTATTGTATTGTATCAAATGGTTTCTGAAAGTCCAGGTACACTACATCCACTGGCTCTCCCTTGTCCATTTTCCTAGTTACATCTTCAAAAAATTCCAGAAGTTTAGTCAAGCATGATTTCCCCTTTGTAAATCCGCGCTGACTCGGACAGATTCTGTTACTGCTATCCAAATGTTCGGCTATCTTATCTTTTATAATTGACTCCAGCATCTTCCCCACCACCGATGTCAGGCTAACTGGTCTATAATTCCCTGTTTTCTCTCTCCCGCCTTTCTTAAAAAGTGGGATAACATTAGCTACCCTCCAATCCACAGGAACGGATCATGAGTCTATAGAACATTGGAAAATTATCACCAATGCATCCACGATTTCTAGAGCCACTTCCCTAAGTACCCTGGGATGCAGACCATCCGGCCCTGGGGATTTATCAGCCTTCAGTCCCATCAATCTATCCAACACCATTTCCTGCCTAATGTTGATTTCCTTCAGTTCCTCCATCACCCCAGATCCTCTGGCCACTACTATATCAGGAAGATTGTTTGTGTCCTCCTCAGCCTTCTTTGTTTGTTGGCCGTCCCCAGATAGTATATATTATAGGGACAGGACAATATCACTTCTTCTTTGTTGTTGATCTTGCCTCTGGGGAGCTACCTGGATGGAAATAACGACTACACATCCTACCTGAGCTCTGTCTTCTGCCCGTTCTTAAGGGTCCACATACTCTTTTACCTCACTCCCCAGATAGTGGCATGTTGTAGGTGATACTGTCCTGCAGGCACAACAACTTTGCACAAGTTTTTAAACAAGCTTACAATGGCACCTATCCCTACTTCTGTACCTCCTGCGCAATAAATCCATTTCTTCTTCCCCTAGTGCCAGTTTTAGTTTCCTTTTGTTCTTTTCCTTTTTGACACCAACTACTTTGTCTCTATTTTCATATTCCTCTCTTTTAGTGAAGTTTCTCATTCAGCTTCTTTGTAACCTTCTTCCTGGGATTCGAAAGGGGCTGTGTTCTATCTTGTTCTGACTTAGTTAATATTTATTATTATTTACCTTGGGCCATCTTAATGTCATGAGGATACCCTCAGATTTCAACTGGCTCCAACGAGATACCCTCGTTGGAGCCAGAGAGTCCTCTTTTGATTTCCCTGCTATGGATTTAAATTCAGTGGGTGGAGTCGAAGATGCCACTGACTCCACCCGAGTGCCCTGTTCACAGGCTGTGCAAGGTATTTTAGAACAAGAAATGTGTGAGGACTGAGAGGAATGCTGCGATTCTCTTCCAAAAATGTTTGCCCATCCTTTTAAATATTAGGCTTCTCTCCCCTCGATATCCACTGCGTTTTTACTAAATTTGGTCAGTTTAATATTAGTCCCCTTTAAGAGCCATCGTAGTCATCTCCCCTTTAAAAGTCGGTGCTCATTCCTGCTCCTGTGGCTGACTTTCAATGTCTCTCTCTCTCTCCCTCTCTTCCAAAATACCTAGAGAAGGACCAGCTATCTCTTCCTCCTGTCCCTAGCTTTGAGGCTGCCATCCTTAAAGCAGAGAGCGGAACGACTTCTTTATTCACCTTCCTTTCGGTATAAAACTTCCATAATTTAATGAGTTTGTTCCCTTCTTCACTATCCCCGTATTGTCTAATAATTCGCTCTTCATAAGTTAATCCTGTTATGGACTTCAACCCACCCAACAGCTATAATTCGCCTCCTAATTCTTTTTTTAATTTCCCCGAAAATTTCCTTAATCTTTCTGCCTACTGAGGAATTTTATCGCAGATTATTTTCAATGGGCTTCCGGAAATGTTTGTTAGGTCCTTCTTTAGAATATTTCCCATGTTCCTATACAATAGACACAATACAGATAAGTTTCGAAGCACTCACACCTCCTCTATACTCGCTCCTCCCTTTCAGCCTCGAAGGCCACTGAGATCGGTTCCCCAAAATGGCCAATGTTTAACAGATTCACCTCTTTCGCACAATCGTACATTCAATTTTATTCAACCACTAGACAATCGTTCTATTCAATCGCTCAGTTTGATCACGACTCAATCGCTCTTTTCAATTGTTCTACTCAATTACCCTACAATCGTGCACTCACTTTCTTATCAATTTGATATTATTCACAATCACCCATTCAACTTCCAGCCTGTAAACAAAGAATCTCCAGTCTCCCAAATTAAGGTGCTTAATATTCAAATCTTCTAGCAGCAATCTCTCCCACTAAAAAATACTTAACAAGAATGAACAAAGACAAATAAACCCAAACCACGCAAGCAAAACTATACTCAAACAAGAAACTATTCCCCCAATTATAAGTAGACAAAAACATACCCCAATATAAACAACAAGCATCCACTTATTATGACGATTAATCACACACCCTAATAAATCCTCCTTGTGGTGTACTTAACGATCCCTTCCCGATACAGCGATCAAAACCCTGATCAAACCACCACGAATCGGACTCTAACAGTACTAACAATTCTGATTTAATCAAATCCCATATATCCAATTTAAACACACTTTTACCCCAATTATCCAACATCAAAAATCCTTAAGCACACACAGTCAGTACAAGTAGCGGTTCGCGATCTTAACACACTCCCAATATGTTTTACACACAACAAAATATATTTTTTTGGGACGACAGATGGCACAATGGGCTAAGTGTTCGTCTGGCAACCGGAAGGTAGTCGGTTCGAATCCCGCTTGGAGTGCATACTGTCGTTGTGTCCTTGGGCAAGACACTTCACCCACCTTTGCCTGTGTGTGAATGTGTGTGAGTGATTGGTGGTGGTCGGAGGGGCCGTAGGCGCAGATTGGCAGCCACGCTTCCGTCAGTCTGCCCCAGAGCAGCTGTGGCTACAGAAGTAGCTTACCACCACCGAGTGTGACTGAGGAGTGAATGAATAATGCGATGTAAAGCGCCTTGAGTATTAGAAAGGCGTTATATAAATCCCATCCATTATTATTATTATTATACAGTTCGGATCCAAAAAAGACATACACTGGAAATTTACAATACACTATAGTCACAACACGCTAACGCACAATTCACAAACACTTGATTTCAATTCTGTGTGGCACTGTTAACAACCAGTGAACCTCTCCCTCTGATACTGAAGATTTTCCCCTTCCTAGGGTACTCTTTGCTGAGGGGCACTACTTCTTAATTGACTACGTTTCCTCCCCTGGGTGCTCTTTCACATTCGGTCACTTTTCACCACAAAATCAGGTTCCCTTCTCTCAGTTACTCTTCGCTATCAGGTACTAATCAATAATCGATCAGAGGGTTACTACTCACGGTTGATCAGCCGCTATTCGGAATCGATCTCAAACCCGCTATACAAACTTTGAAGTTCTATATACACAGAATTTGAATTCTGCTGTACAGGTCAGAACTTCAATATGAAATTCAGTATTTAGGAACTTTAATTCAACAAATTTAGGTTCGCTCTGATTGGACCAATTAGCGTTGGTGCATACCACTCAACGTACGCAGTTCAAATTCAAATTTACTCGAACAATGAAATATCGAATGATCTAGAGTATTCCCAGCTAATCTATACTCTAGCCACCGAGCCCGGTGCCTTTAAGAGAGTCTTCTCCCATCCTTTCAGAGATTCGGATATCACACACAGGCGTGGCCTCTAACCAATCTAGGCTCACCATGTCAAAAGGGCCTATTCCTTATCACCTGCTTGGCATCAGGTGTCAGCGCCTAGCCTCTTCACGCTGGCAATCGATGCTGATTTTCAGAACGCACCTTTTCAATCAGCGCTCCCAGCAAAGACGGGTCAAATGCTTCACAGCTTAACATGTAAACCAGGCTTGTTTTTCAATATCCCGTCAATTGGATACCAATTCTGGGTAGGGCTTTTAACCCAAATCTGATACGGAATTATGGCTTTTTCCAGCAGCTGCAGCTGCCAACTACGACCAAGTTTCAGGCCTCTAACCCAGGAAAGTGGCTCTAACCCAACCCCAGCAGGGCCTCTAACCCCACCCTGGTTTTATGGGCTTCTAACTCAAAGGAGCGCTGTCACCCCCCCCCCCCATTCTTGCTAGACCCTGTTCTACGATCTCGTTGGGACCCTCTCCCAAGTCCGCAAATGATCGATCTGCTCCGACTAGTGAAGTGCCGAAAATCAATGCGATAACCGCACCGTGGCGCCGATTTACGCACTCGCAATCGGAAACAGCTCAACACCCTTAAACACAAACTTGTGTTTGGGGATTCGTTGAGATCCCGGACGAGCCCCCAATGTAAATAGCTTGTTCCAAGCTCCCCCCAGTCTAGGTTCAGTCAATAAAATACTGAATCAAGCACTTGAGCAGCTAAACTTTATTTTGGATAGCACAATACAAATTCCCCTATACAATACATAACCACCGCGGGTTCGATCCTTGTACCTGCTTGGCCAAGCCCTTCTAGCCTCATGCAAGCAGAGACACTGCAAAAGGTCACGCAGTCCCAAGCATCTTCCAGAATATCGACAAAGGACATCGAGGGTGCTGCCTTTTATAGGTCCCCGAACCTTGAGGGGCTGAACAACATGGAGGTGGTCTCTGAACAGTCCTATAACACAGGTACACAAAATTGCTGGGGAAACTCAGCGGGTGCAGCAGCATCTATAGAGCGAAGGAAATAGGCGACGTTTCGGGCCGAAACCCTTCTTCAGACTGATGGGGGGTGGGCGGGGGGAAAGAAAGAAGGAAAAGGGGAGGAGGAGGAGGAGCCCGAGGGCGGGCGGATGGGAGGGTGGGAGGAGACAGCTAGAGGGTTAAGGAAGGGGAGGAGACAGCAAGGGCTAGCCAAATTGGGAGAATTCAATGTTAATGCCATAAGGACGCAAGGTCCCTAGACGGAATATGAGGTGCTGTTCCTCCAATTTCCGCTGTTGCTCACTCTGGCAATGGAGGAGACCCAGGACAGAGAGGTCGGATTGGGAATGGGAGGGGGAGTTGAAGTGCTGAGCCACCGGGAGGTCAGGTAGGTTATTGCGGACTGAGCGGAGGTGTTCGGCGAAACGATCACCCAACCTACGCTTGGTCTCACCGATGTAAATCAGGTGACATCTAGAGCAGCGGATGCAGTAGATGAGGTTGGAGGAGATACAGGTGAACCTTTGTCGCACCTGGAACGACTGCTTGGGACCTTGAATGGAGTCGAGGGGGGAGGTGAAGGGACAGGTGTTGCATTTCTTGCGGTTGCAACGGAAAGTGCCCGGGGAGGGGGTGGTGCGGGAGGGAAGGGAAGAATTGACGAGGGAGTTGCGGAGGGAGCGGTCTTTGCGGAAGGCAGACATGGGGGGAGATGGGAAGATGTGGCGAGTGGTGGGGTCACGTTGGAGGTGGCGGAAATGGCGGAGGATTATGTGTTGTATTTGCCGGCTGGTGGGGTGAAAGGTGAGGACCAGAGGGACTCTGCCCTTGTTGCGTATGCGGGGATGGGGAGAGAGAGCAGTGTTACGGGGTATGGATGAGACCCTGGTGTGAGCCTCATCTATGGTGGCGGAGGGGAATCCCCGTTCCCTGAAGAACGAGGACATTTCCGATGCCCTGGTATGAAATGTCTCATCCTGGGAACAGATGCGGCGTAGGCGGAGGAATTGGGAGTAGGGGATGGAGTCTTTACAGGGGGCAGGGTGGGAAGATGTGTAGTCCAGATAGCCATGTGAGTCAGTGGGTTTGTAATGTATCTCGGTCAGGAGTCTGTCCCCTGCGATGGAGATGGTGAGGTCAAGGAATGGTAGGGAAGTGTCGGAAATCGTCCAGGTGTATTGGAGTGCCGGATGGAAGTTGGTGGTGAAGTGGATGAAGTCAGTCAGTTGTGTGTGGGTGCAGGAGGTGGCACCAAAGCAGTCATCAATGTAACGGAGGTAGAGGTCGGGGATGGGGCCCTGGTACGTATTGAACAAGGATTGTTCAACGTACCCGACAAAGAGGCAGGCGTAGCTGGGGCCCATGCGTGTGCCCATAGCTACGCCTTGTGTTTGGAGGAAATGGGAGGAGTCAAATGTAAAGTTGTTGAGGGTGAGGACCAACTCCGCTAAGCGGAGGAGAGTGTCAGTGGCTGGGTATAGGTTGCTCCTCTGGTCGAGGAAGAAGCGGAGGGCTTCGAGGCCATCCTGGTGGGGGATGGAGGTGTAGAGTGACCGGACATCCATGGTGAAGATGAGGTGGTGAGGGCCCAGAGAGTGGAATGCGTGGAGGCGGCGGAGAGTGTCTGAGGTGTCTAGAACATAGGTGGGGAGGGATTTGACCAAGGGGGATAGGATGGAGTCAAGGTATGTGGAGATGAGTTCGGTGGGGCACGAACACGCAGAAACAATGGGTCTGCCGGGAGAGCCGGGTTTGTGGATTTTGGGGAGAAGGTAAAAACGGGCCGTGCGGGGCTGGGGAACGATGAGGTTGGAGGCTTGGTCAGGTAGGGCGTGGGAATTGATGAAGTCGGTGATGGTGCTAGAAATGGTGGCCTGGTGCTCGTCAGTGGGGTCATGGTCCAAGGGTAAGTAGGAGGAGGTGTCCGATAGTTGGCGCGTGGCCTCAGCTTTGTAGAGATCGACGCGCCAGACTACCACGGCACCTCCCTTGTCGGCTGGTTTGATGACCCAATCTGGGTTTTTGCGGAGTGATTCGATGGCAGTGCGTTCAGAGGGGGAAAGATTAGAGTGAGACAGGGGAGTGGAGAAGTTGAGGCGGTTGACGTCGCGGCGGCAGTTCTGAATGAAGAGTTCCAGAGCCGGGACTTTATGAGGGGGGTTCCACGAGGAGGGGGTGCGTTGGAGACGGGAAAAGGGGTCATCATTGGGGGGCGAGGACTCCTTCCCATGGAAGTGCGCTGTGAGGCGGAGACGACGGTAGAAGCGCTCCAAGTCATGGTGGGCGCGGAACTCATTGAGATGGGGACGGAGGGGGACAAAGGTGAGACCTCTGCTGAGGACAGACCGTTGGGTGGGGGAGAGGGGGAGGTCGGGGGGGATGGTGACCACCCGGCAGGGGTGGGAGTTGGGGCCAGAGGAAGGCAGGTGGGTAGACTGGGGACGGGGCGATGTGTGGGGGGGGGGTTGTGGGTGTTGGAGGAGTGGTGGGTGGTCAGGGGGTGGGGGGGAGAGAGGGCTGTAATGTGGGTGGGGAAGAGCGGGTGTGACATGGTTGGGGGGGGATGGGGGAGGGTCAGTGGAGCAGCCACTGAGGTTAGCACGGCTGGGCAGACGGGCGCTAGGACCCAGTGGAGTTAAGTCCAGGAGAGTGGGAGTAAGCAGCGTGGAGGCTGCAGGCCCAGTGCAGAGTCCAGGCTCCAGGTAAGGCGACGGCTGTGGGTTGCTGGAGGGGGGTGGAGTGGCGCGGGTCACCGGACCCGATGGTCGGAGTCCAATGGCGCGGGTCAACGGACCCGATGGTCGGAGTCGAGTGGCGCGGGTCACCGGACCCGATGGTCGGAGTCCAGTGGTGGTTGAGTCGGGGTCCGCGGGCAATGCGAGGGTCGTCCCGGTGGGCGGATGGTCGGCGGGTCGGCGGCGAGATGAATCGGGTGCGTTGCGGCGGCCATGTTGAGAGAGCCCCGGTTCGGCGGCGACGTCGGGTCGGGCGGCGATGTCGGAGGAATCGGCGATGGGGAGGGAGTCCAAGTTACCGTAGAGGCTGCGAGGCTGGGCGTCATCGATCGGCAGGTGAGGGTCGTCGGCGGCATCGATTTGTAGGTCGGTGAAGGCGGCGTCCCGGTGAGTATTGGAGTCGCTCCTAGTGGCCAAGATGGCGTCGCAGGCGATGCGGGCCAGAGTTGGGGCCCGGAGTCTGCGGGCGGTCGAGTCGCGGAGTGTAGGCGTCGGGAGCGGCCTGGAGTCGGGATAATTTAAGGTCCTTGGTGGAATTAAAGTGGGCCAGGAATTTTTTATTAAAGAGGTGGATCTTCCGGCAGATGAAATACAGCTGGGGTCCGTTGCAGGTCTGGGTTAGTGAGGCCTGAAGTACAGGGAGTGTCGATGTGAGGTCCTGTTGGTGCCGGCGCATCGCGACCAGGGTGGATCCCAGTGCCCGGTTGGAGAATTGCTGGGTATGCCGGTGGATAGCCAGTCGGTACCGATGGTCCGGTTGGGGTCCGAACTGGGAGGTAGGGAACTGGAGCTGGAAACCGTGGGGTATGAGATGGTGGCGCAGGCAGGCCCCGAGGAAGCTACTCCATCCCCTACTCCCAATTCCTCCGCCTACGCCGCATCTGTTCCCAGGATGAGACATTTCATACCAGGGCATCGGAAATGTCCTCGTTCTTCAGGGAACGGGGATTCCCCTCCGCCACCATAGATGAGGCTCACACCAGGGTCTCATCCATACCCCGTAACACTGCTCTCTCTCCCCATCCCCGCACACGCAACAAGGGCAGAGTCCCTCTGGTCCTCACCTTTCACCCCACCAGCCGGCAAATACAACACATAATCCTCCGCCATTTCCGCCACCTCCAACGTGACCCCACCACTCGCCACATCTTCCCATCTCCCCCCATGTCTGCCTTCCGCAAAGACCGCTCCCTCCGCAACTCCCTCGTCAATTCTTCCCTTCCCTCCCGCACCACCCCCTCCACGGGCACTTTCCGTTGCAACCGCAAGAAATGCAACACCTGTCCCTTCACCTCCCCCCTCGACTCCATTCAAGGTCCCAAGCAGTCGTTCCAGGTGCGACAAAGGTTCACCTGTATCTCCTCCAACCTCTTCTACTGCATCCGCTGCTCTAGATGTCAGCTGATTTACATCGGTGAGACCAAGCGTAGGTTGGGCGATCGTTTCGCCGAACACCTCCGCTCAGTCCGCAATAACCTACCTGACCTCCCGGTGGCTCAGCACTTCAACTCCCCCTCCCATTCCCAATCCGACCTCTCTGTCCTGGGTCTCCTCCATTGCCAGAGTGAGCAACAGCGGAAATTGGAGGAACAGCACCTCATATTCCGTCTAGGGACCTTGCGTCCTTATGGCATTAACATTGAATTCTCCCAATTTGGCTAGCCCTTGCTGTCTCCTCCCCTTCCTTAACCCTCTAGCTGTCTCCTCCCCCCCTCCCCTCCGCCCGCCCTCGGGCTCCCCCTCCTCCTCCCCTTTTCCTTCTTTCTTTCCCCCCCCCCACCCCCCATCAGTCTGAAGAAGGGTTTCGGCCCGAAACGTCGCCTATTTCCTTCGCTCTATAGATGCTGCTGCACCCGCTGAGTTTCCCCAGCAATTTTGTGTACCTTCAATATTCCAGCATCTGCAGTTCCCTTTTGAACACACAGTCCTATAACACATATCAATTACCACAGTATATGATTGACAGTTCCCTAACCTAATAACATAGTAACTAATACATTGTATCTGGTAAGGCTTCGAGAAGGAAGCTAACATAGATGAATAATGCAACATGTGCCTTGGGATTCAGACAACCCAGACAAAGTTTAATATTTCAACCAATCAACAACTAATAAAGTAAGGCTTCACAACATTATTTACACCATGTATATCTGGTTTGCATTGATCTAATGAGCTCTATGCATTTCACACTTCATTGTCAGACTTCTGCAGATGTCCCATTCTCTGCAGCACTTATCTGGGCCACAGACATGCTGGCACCATTCAGCAGCTTGTCTCAGTTCTGCAGAGGCACATTTAACTTGACCAAAATGGCCTAGCAGTACACAAGCCCTTACTCAATTTTAGTGCCATGGCTGCTCCAATTTAGCCAGGCTAACACCATAGCAGTCAAAGCGGCATCCTAAACTACTTCAGAGGTCAGTTAAGACCTGACTCTTTGCAATGCACATGAAGATAATAGGTTTCCTTCCAAATTAATGTCAGTGAACTAGATAGTTTTTACAACAATCCAGTAATTATGTAGTCGTGCTTAATCATACTCGCCTAAAACTGGGGCAGAAGAGAGACACTGGTTGAGTGGAGATACAATAATAATCCCTTGCTCATTCTCAACAAAACCAAGGAACTAATTGGTGAATTCAAAGAGGTGGTCAGAAGACCACAGGCCAGTTTTCATTGTGTTGGCAGTGGAGAGAGTTAGCAACTTCAACTTAATCTCATGGATGATATGTCCTAGGCCCAGCACAGAGATGTAATCATGAAAACGTCATGCCAGCACCTCTACTTTATTAGACGTTTTAAGAGGATAAACAGGTCACTGATTACATGAAGAAACTTGTTCAGATGCACAATAGAAAATATCATGATTGGTTGCATCATGTCCTGGTATGGTGTCCCCAACACATGGGAACACATAATGCTGCAGAGAGAGGTGGATACAGCCCTTCCCATCATTGAAGGTGTCTATGTGAGGTGCTACCTCAAGAAGACAACATCTATCATAAACGTCCACTGTTATCCAAGCCATTCCCCCTCCTTGCTGCTACTGTTAAGCAGGAGGGACAGAAGCCTGAAGACCCACACCACCAGGTTCAGCAACAGCTACTTTCCGACAACCATCAAGTTGTTGAATTGGCTGCACATCCCTAATCCTACCTCAGCAATGGAAGTACGGACCACCTCTTCCACTACGGAGCGGTTCAGGAGATCCTTCACCCCTGCAGCCACTAGATTTTATAATATGGACCGCTAGGCTGTAGGGGGATGTGTTTTTGCATTTTTTGCATTGTTTTTTATTAAATTGTTAATTATTGGTCTTTTTAAGTATTTATTGCTCTCAGGTAGTGTCCACCTTGTATTTTATGTATTTTATGTCTGCGTTCGTTTTGAATGTTTGGGTTTGTTGGTTGGGGGCTTCTGGACATCTGAATTTCCCTGGGGGGATCAATAAAGTATTTATTATTATTATTATTATTATTATTATTATTATTATTATTATTATTATTATTATTATTATTATTATTATTATTATTATTATTATTATTATTATTATTATTATTATTATTATTACCAGGAATATTTTTCTAATTATGTTTTGCATAAATGTCTTCCTTTAAGCACAGTCACTTTCTCTTCACTGCCTTGTAGAATCTATGTCTAATTTATGTTTAATTCATGAATAAAGGGGTGATCATTTAAGACTGAGGTGAGAAAAAAAGTTTTCACCCAGAGAGTTGTGAATTTATGGAATTCCCTGCCACAGAGGGCAGTGGAGGCCAAGTCACTGGATGGATTTAAGAGAGAGTTAGATAGAGCTCTAGGGGCTAGTGGAGTCAAGGGATATGGGGAGAAGGCAGGCACGGGTTATTGATATGGGATGATCAGCCATGATCACAATGAATGGCGGTTCTGGCTATGTTTCTATGTTTCCATGTTTCTATTTAATATAGTCCCTCTTCCTTTTACCCCACACCTCCACCCACCCCCCCCCCCCCCCCCCCCCCCCCCCCCCCCCCACCCCCGCTCCAGTCCGTCTTTTTTCTTGGCGCCCCCCCCCCCCCCACACCGGCTTCTGTTTGTTCTTGGCAGTTCCTACTCACCGGGTGCCCCCTTGTTCTCAGCGGCACCTCCTCCACTGACCGCTGGCTCGAGGGGCCGAATGGCCTCCTCCTGCACCTAATTTCTATGTTTCTATGTTTCTATGTTTTGTTTTATGTTGTCTGAGTCTTTGTGACTGTGATAGTGTTGCAAACAGCATTTTAATTGTATCTTTACCTTACCTTACTTGTACATAAAATAATAAGTTCATCTTGACGTGAAATGACTGTGCTTAGCAAGAATGGAACATTTAGCTGAATATGGAAATCAAAAAGATCTACTGTAATTAGAATCAATAGGAATCCAAAGTTCTCATTGCACCATCCTGAGCCAAATAAAAAAATAGCTTTCGTTTTATTCTGATTATCTCAGCTTTAAAAACATCACCGTAGCAACTCCAATGTAGAAGCAAGGAACTGCAGGTGCTGGTTAATACACAAAAGGACAAAAGTGCTGGAGTAATTCAGCAGGTCAGGCAGCATCTCTGGAGAACATAGATAAGTGATGAATCAGGTCAAGACTATTCTTCACTTCTTCAACATCACTTATCTTGTCCACATAGACTATGTGGATGTTGTCTATATGGACTTCAGTAAGGTCTTTGACAAGGTTCCTCATGGAAGGTTGGTTAAGAAGGTTCAATTGCTGGGTAATAATGGTGGAGTAGCAAGATGGATTCAACAGTGGCTGAATGGGAGATGCCAGAGAGTAATGGTGGATGGTTGTTTGTCAGGTTGGACGCCAGTGACTAGTGGGGTGCCACAGGGATCTGTGTTGGGTCCACTGTTGTTTGTCATGTACATCAATGATCTGGATGATGGTGTGGTAAATTGGATTAGTAAGTATGCAGATGATACTAAGATAGGTGGGGTTGTGGATAATGAAGGAGATTTTCAAAGTCTACAGAGAGATTTAGTCCATTTGGAAGAGTGGGCTGAAAGCTGGCAGATGGAGTTTAATGCTGATAAGTGTGAGGTGCTACATCTTGGCAGGACAAATCAAAATAGGATGTACATGGTAAACGGTAGCCAATTGTGGAATGCAGTTGAACAGAGGGATCTAGGAATAACTGTGCATAGTTCCCTGAAGGTGGAATCGCATGTAGATAGGGTGGTAAAGAAAGCTTTTGGTGTGCTGGCCTTTATAAATCAGAGCATTGAGTATAGAATTTGGGATGTAATGTTAAAATTGTACAAGGCATTGGTGAGGCCAATTCTGGAATATGGTGTACAATTCTGGTCGCCAAATTATAGGAAAGATGTCAACAAAATAGAGAGAGTACAGAGGAGATTTACTAGAATGTTGCCTGGGTTTCAGCAACGAAGTTACAGAGAAAGGTTAAACAAGTTAGGTCTTTATTCTCTGGAGCGCAGAAGGTTAAGGAGAGACTTGATAGAGGTCTTTAAAATGATGAGAGGGATAGACAGAGTTGACGTGGATAAGCTTTTCCCACTGCGAGTAGGGAAGATTCAAACAAGAGGACATGACTTGAGAATTAAGGGACAGAAGTTTAGGGGTAACATGAGGGGGAACTTCTTTACTCAGAGAGTGGTAGCTGTGTGGAATGAGCTTCCAGTGGAAGTGGTGGAGGCAGGTTCAATTTTATCGTTTAAAAATAAATTGTATAGGTATATGGACAGGAAAGGAATGGAGGGTTATGGTCTGAGTGCAGGTAGATGGGACTAGGGGGAAATAAGTGTTTGACACGGACTAGAAAGGCCGAGATGGCCTGCTTCCGTGCGGTAATTGTTTGTTTATATGGAAAATTGGATAGTTATATGGATGGGAAAGGAATGGAGGGTTATGGTCTGAGCGCAGGTATATGGGACTAGGGGAGATTATGTGTTCGGCACGGACTAGAAGGGTCGAGATGGCCTGTTTCCGTGCTGTAATTGTTATATGGTTATATGGTATATATGGTTATCCATGTTCTCCAGAGATACTACCTGACCAGCTGGGTTACTCCAGCACTTTGTGTCCTTTAAACCATAGTAGCTCTACAGGACTGTGTCCCAGGCCCAAATATACTCAACTGTTTCAACAACAACATCAACAGGTGAGGGGGGTATCTATTTCACACAGAGGGTGGTGGGCGTATGGAGGTAGTTGAGACGGGTAGTATCGCAATGTTTAAGAAACATTTGGACAGGGACCTGAATAGGACATGGGCCAAACACAGGCAGGTGGTATTAGGGTAGATGGGACATGTTGGTCAGTGTGGACAGGTTGGGCCAAAGGGCCTGTTTCCACACTGTATGACTCTAACATTTCCTCGATCATGTGTCAATGGTGGACATTCCATTTACAACTCCACAGAAAATGAAGCAGTCTATGCCAGCCAAGATCTGGATAGCATTTGTCTTTGAATTGTTAAGTAACATTTATGTCACAGAAGCACCGGGCAATGATCACGTTCGAGTGTGATTCTAACCTTCTACACAACATTTAAACACAAGTAGCAATGTCACATGCCTTGCCATCCATGGGCCGCAGAACCAGGAGGGGGCTGGGGGGGCTACTGCCCCCCCCCACACTTTTTTGGCTGCTGTACGGGGTGATTGCTGGTCAGTGCAGACTCAGTGGGCCGATGGGCCTGTTGCCACACTGCATCTCTAAAATCTAAAAGGCTTTAGTCTAAAGGCCAAAGCGGGCCAGATTGATATGTGTAGGAAAGAACTGCAAATGCTGGTTTAAATCGAAGGTAAACACAAAATGCTGGAATAACTCTCCCTACAGGAAGGGTCTTGACCTGAAACCTCCTGAGACCTCGTGCCGACCATGCTGTGAGTATGAGTCGAGGGTAAACTCTTCTGAACTCGCAGATTATGTAGCCGCTGTGGGACAGCCCCTTCATATATCCCAGAAACAGACTTGCGGCCCAATTCGTTCTTTTTGTACAAGATGCTCCATCTAAGGTTGTCCCATTTCACCACATTTGACCTAATAGAAGTCATACAATTATGGAACAAATGTAGAAAATATTGGAACAGGGACTGTGAATCCCATGAGAGTTTAAAATTTCCAGATTGACGTTTGTAAATAAGCAAACTGTACAACCTGGAGTTCAAGATCGTCTTTAATCGGTACACATAGTATAGCGGTACAGCAGGTTGTTAGTTGTTAGTTCATCATTACAGCTTCCACGACTGACCAGTGTAGGAAGTGTGTGTTAGTGTGAATCATACAGTAAGGTGGGGTTAGTGATGCTATTTCTACTATGATTGGTTCACATGCAATAACCGATCTACAACGTTGATAAGTTTTGGAATTTTTAACAGCATTGAATAGAGAGCCAAAGGCAGGTAAATAAATATTTGTGAAAATCTGATGGGGGGGGGCTAACAGAATGGCAGGATTGTTTACAAAGGCAGAAATGTCCAGTTCTGTTCCTAAGATACTTATGATCCATTGCTGGACTGAAGAACATAAAAACAAAAAGGCTTTGTATTCCCAGGATCATCCAGCTTTAGGCCGGCACTGACGAACCCATCCGAATAGTCATTCTTGAGGTACACAACTAATTGCAGTGGTCATCAAAGCTGATTCAATTGAAAATCTAGTTCAGCCACTTGAGAAAGCACCAAAGATCGTAAAGGACGAGAGACAAAAGATACTGGAATTTGGGGCAAATATCAAACTGCCGGAGGAAGTCAGTAGATCAAGCAGCCTCTGTGATCGGAAGGAATTTTTTAAGTGTCAGATCAAAACTCTGCATCGGGATGATTTCTATCTCGCCACAGATGCTGCTTGACTCACTCCAGCTGTTTGTGTTTGATTTATGAAAGACTAGAACAGCCATGTCCTGGATCTGGACCAGGCACATTGAAGCTACGACCAAGAAAGCACACCAACGTTGGTCTCTAGTCCCTTAGAAGGCTTAGGAAGTTCGGCATGTCCATTACAACCCTCACCAACTTCTACAAATGCACAGTAGAAAGCGTTTTATCGGGATGCATCACAACTTGGGTTTGGGAACATCTCCATTCAAGAGCATGAGATTGCAGAGAGGTTATGGATGTAGCCCATGCCATCACCAAAACCAACGTCGCTTCCATTGACTCCATCTACACTTCATGCTGCCTCGGCAAGGCCACCAGCATAATCTCGGACCAGCCTCACCTCTCCCATATCCCATCTCACAAGAAGTACAGAAGTTTGGGAAAGCATACCTCCAGTTTCTTTGTAGCTGTTATCTGGCAACTGAATGGTCTCATCAGCTAGAGCGCAGTTTTGACTTCCCATCTATCTCATTGGAGACCTTTAAGCTATCTGTAATGAGACTTTATCTTGCATTAAGTGTTGTAGCCTTTATCAGTTATCTGTGCAATGCAGTCGGCTTGATTGTAATGAGGTACTGTGCAGCATTTTCTTTAACTGGATAGCGCGCAAACAATTGCTTCTCTGTACACATGACATTAATAAAGTAAATTAAAATAAAGAGATTGGGTTGGAAGGAACTGCAGATGCTGGTTTAAACCGAAGATAGACACAAAAAGCTGGAGTTACTCAGTGGGACAGGCAGCTTCTCTGGAGAGAGGGAATGGATGCCATTCCTTTTCTCAGGAGGTGCTGCCTGTCTCGCTGAGTTACTCCAGCTTTTTGTGTCTATAAACCAGATTGGATCAGGCAGTAGGCTTCTTTACACAGCACAGGCAAACTAAATGGCAATCTATACCAATCTGGCAGCTTCATAGTCATTAGACAATAGACAATAGACAATAGACAATAGGTGCAGGAGTAGGCCATTCTGTCCTTTGAGCCAGCACCGCCATTCAACATGATCATGGCTGATCATCCCCAATTAGTACCCCATTCCTGCCTTCTCCCTATATCCCCTGACTCCGCTAACTTTAAGAGCCCTATCTCTCTCTCTCTCTTGAAAGTATCCAGAGAACCGGCCTCCATCGCCCTCGGAGACAGAGAATTCCACAGACTCACAACTCTCTGTGAGAAAAAGCTCCCAAATTTGGAAAGACATTGAATCTTAATGCTCCATTCCCCAAGATATTTCCAAACATTAGAGACATCTATCGCACAATATGTCAGACTTTATTCTCCTCACAATGCTGCCTCAGGAGATATAATAAATGCTTATCCACAGCTTCCTCGTCCAGGTTCATTTGACTGAAAGCAGAGCAAATGAGTACAAAATGGAAAGCAAGCTTTTACCATCCGATGGACAGATTTTATTTTCATAAATGTTCTTTTCAAAGCTTTTGGTTATCTGTAAATTTGTGTTCAGAATTAAAGAAACCTTTACAAACCTCTCCTTCAGCAGCGCTTCTGAAGTTTTAAACGGTGAACAGCAGGTGGAAGATCCATATGGGTCATAAGAACGAACTGCAAATTACTAACAATGAGTTCAGGAAGATATTTACTGAGTGGTCAGCATGTGAAGTGTTCCATATAAAACTGCTGAGGTAAAAAAAAAGATGTATGAGGGAGAAAGCTAACTAACTACGTGTGGGAGAAAAAAAATGCAAACAAACAGTTTTTGTTGAAGAAGGTGGGAGAAAAGCATTTAGAGTCATAGAAACAGAAACATAGAAAAATAGGTGCAGGAGTAGGCCATTCGGCCCTTCGAGCCTGCACCGCCATTCAATATGATCATGGCTGATCATCCAACTCAGTATCCCGTACCTGCCTTCTCTCCATACCCCCTGATCCCTTTAGCCACAAGGGCCACATCTAACTCCCTCTTAAATATTGCCAATGAACTGGCCTCAACTACCTTCTGTGGCAGAGAATTCCACAGATTCACCACTCTCTGTGTAAAAAATGATTTTCTCATCTCGGTCCTAAAAGATTTCCCCCTTATCCTTAAACTGTGACCCCTTGTTCTGGACTTCCCCAACATCGGGAATAATCTTCCTGCATCTAGCCTGTCCAACCCCTTAAGAATTTTGTACGTTTCTATAAGATCCCCCCTCAATCTTCTAAATTCTAGCGAGTACAAGCCGAGTCTATCCAGTCTTTCTTCATATGAAAGTCCTGCCATCCCAGGAATCAGTCTGGTCATAGTCATACAGTGTGGAAACAGGCCCTTCGGCCCAACTTGCCCACACCAGCCAATATGTCCCATCTACACTAGTCCCACCTGCCTGCATATGTCCATATCCCGCTAAACTTGTCCTAACAATGTGCCTGTCTAAATAGTTCTTAAACGTTGCAATAGCCCCAGCCTCAACTACCTCCTCTGGCAGCTCGTTCCACATACCTACAGCCCTTTGCGTGAAAAAGTTACCCTTCAGGTTCCTATTAAATCTTTGCATCCTCACCTTAAACCTATGTCCTGTGGTTCTCAATTCCCCTACTCTGGGCTAGAGATCTACCCTGTACTCCTATTCCTTACGACCCGATCTATTCCTCACATGAATTTGTACACCTCTACAACATAATTTCGTCCAGACCGAAAGGTCTGAATGACAATAAAGGAATCTAAATCTAAATCTAAATTTGATACATTAAAATGGAAAGTATTGCACCATATCCTACACCACTCCCACCCCAGCCCATATCCACACACTAAGGTTTCCTAGGTAGTGAGTCACTGAGATCCACAATAAGCCACAGGCTGAGTTCCAGCTAGGGTTAGGTTCAGGTTTATTATTGTCACGTGTACCAAGATACAGTGAAAAACTTTGTTCCACTTTGAAAGACAAGGGGCTTGTTCTTGGCATTGTTTCTACTTGGCTATGGATGATAGGTCATTATTTTTTATTCCCAGTACATCATTCAGGTCAGTTCACTTTAGGGTGTTGACCATGTTAGCTACCTCCTCGTGCAGTGATGCTTCATGATAGATCCTTTACCAAGATCTGAAATCAGAGGTCCTGTTCTGAGACGGCTTTCTCAAAGCATCCAAAAGCTACAAAATGATTTCCAATATTGGACAGAAGCATTGAACACTCCCTTGTAAAATGTGCATTCAGAGCTTCGGTTTATGAAAGTTATCTACAGATGATTCCACAGATATTGCATGACCTAATAAATGCTTCCAGCGTTATCTCCAGCACTCATAGTCTTTTTTTTTAAACTTTCACTTTTCTTTTACGGCGTTTGGATATGGCTGTGCCACACTGATGCAGTAATTTTTAATCTGGTATGTACCCCATGACATTGGTTTTTCCATTCTTTCCTTGACTTAGCATGTTTTTTCATTCTCTCCGTTTTTGGTTATGGTAAGGCCCCATTTGACTCATAACATCAACGTTTTATTGTTCCCCACTAATGCTCCTGGACCTACTTAATGCTTCCAATCTTTGTTTTTGATTCAAACCTCCAGCATTTTCAGCTTTTGCTCCGTTTATAATGTTCATTGTCGAGCAGCTACTTTTGTTTAAAAGCTCCCCTGAACTCCCAATTTCTCCCGCTCACCTGAAGTGTGAAAGAAATTTGGCCAGGTCACATTTTCCAGCTGACCAACATTATATTCAAGCTCACAAATGTGACATTATCCAGATACTTGTTGCACTTGTTCGAAGAACAATAAAGATTACCAAGACAGATGCCTGCCAGATGCTTATTTCACGTCTGCATTCTGTGTAAAGAAACTCGCTGCAGTGCAAAATATGGTGAAATGTTGATTTAATTAAACCTCTGGGAGTTCCTTGTTTCTCTTTGGGATTCGCAGAAATAAACACATTTTCACTTTGGAGGCAAAAACAGGAAAGTAGATTATTATCTGAATGGTGGCCGATTAGGAAAGGGGGGGATGCAGCGAGACCTGGGTGTCATGGTACACCAGCCATTAAAAGTAGGCATGCAGGTGCAGCAGGCAGTGAAGAAGGCGAATGGTATGTTAGCATTCATAGCAAAAGGATTTGAGTATAGGAGCAGGGAGGTTCTACTGCAGTTGTACAGGGTCTTGGTGAGACCACACCTGGAGTATTGCGTACAGTTTTGGTCTCCTAATCTGAGGAAATACATTATTGCCATAGAGGGAGTACAGAGAAGGTTCACCAGACTGATTCCTGGGATGTCAGGACTTTCATATGACGAAAGACTGGATAGACTCGGTTTGTACTCGCTAGAATTTAGAAGATTGAGGGGGGATCTTATAGAAACTTACAAAATTCTTAAGGGGTTGGACAGGCTAGATGCAGGAAGATTGTTCCCGATGTTGGGGCAGTCCAGAACAAGGGGTCACAGTTTAAGGATAAGGGGGAAATCTTTTAGGACCGAGATGAGAAAAACATTTTTTACACAGAGAGTGGTGAATCTCTGGAATTCTCTGCCACAGAATGTAGATGAGGCCAGTTCATTGGCTATATTTAAGAGGGAGTTAGATGTGGCCCTTGTGGCTAAAGGGATCAGCCATGATCATATTGAATGGCGGTGCAGGCTCGAAGGGCCGAATGGCCTACTCCTGCACCTATTTTCTATGTTTCTATGTTTCTATGTTTCAGTCAGCACCGAGTAAAAACATTTGGTTGGAATTCCTGATTTGTTCTTCTTGAGTTAATTTGTCTAAATTAAGCACAAACTGGCAGAGGGCAATTTCAGTTCACTGGTTCCATCAATAAAGGAGGCGTTTCATTGCCAGAGTATCTCAAGGTTAGAAATATTTAATTTAACTTTTTTTTGAACGGCATTCCAATCATTGAGTTCAAATGGGTCAATCCATCTGTTAATACATAATTTGCATTTACATGAAGTCTTTAACATAGTAGCATGCCTTAAAGCATTTTATGGGAACCTAATCAAATACAAATTGCATCCAAGCCAAAGAGAGATACATTGAGACATAAAAACAGACAATGCCCAGAAATATACAGCAGGTTAGGCAGCATCTGTTGACAGTTGGATCTGACATACTGTCACTTTCCTGAACTAGCCATTATTTCTTTCCAATAGGCGGCACGGTGGCGCAGCGGTAGACAGTGGCGGACTGGCCAGGGTGTCAGTTGCAAGTGTGCCCCTGATGAAGTGATAGCAAGTGATGGCAAGTGGGCCCCTGTTAAATGATAGCATTGTAGTTGTGGGTGGGATCCCTTTGTCTCCTGGCGACCAATATTTTTAGACCCAGTCCGCCACTGGCGGTAGAGTTGCTGCCTTGCAACGCCAGAGACCCGGGTTCGATCCTGACTACGGGTGCTGCCTGTACAGAGTTTGTATGTTCTCCCCATGACCGTGTGGGTTTTCTCCAGGTGCTCCAGTTTTCTCCCACACTCCAGAGATGTACAGGTTTATAGGTTAATTGGCTTGGTTGGATGGTGTTAATGTGACGGGATCACTGGTTGGTGCGGACTCGGTAGGCTGAAGGGCCTGTTTCCCTACTGTTTCCCTAAACTAAACTCCCTGTATTGGATGCTATGTGTCATCTCAGCAAGCTGCATCCCTCGTGTTTCTTTGCCTATTGGGAATCCCGCCCTCGGAGGAAGCCTTCCTAACAATCGGTTTAAGTTTAGGTTCATAAATGATAGGAGCATAATTAATAATAATAATAATGGATGGGATTTATATAGCGCCTTTCTAGAATACTCAAGGCGCTTTACATCACATTATTCATTCACTCCTCAGTCACACTCGGTGGTGGTAAGCTACTTCTGTAGCCACAGCTGCCCTGGGGCAGACTGACGGAAGCGTGGCTGCTAATCTGCGCCTACGGCCCCTCCGACCACCACCAATCACTCACACACATTCACACACAGGCAAAGGTGGGTGAAGTGTCTTGCCCAAGGACACAACGACAGTATGCACTCCAAGCGGGATTCGAACCAGCTACCTTCCGGTCGCCAGCCGAACACTTAGCCCATTTGTGGCTAAAGGGATCAGGGGGTATGGAGAGAAGGCAGGTACGGGATACTGAGTTGGATGATCAGCCATGATCATATTGAATGGCGGTGCAGGCTCGAAGGGCCGAATGGCCTACTCCTGCACCTATTTTCTATGTATCTATGTATTGCGCCATCTGTCGTCATTAGGCCATTTGGCCCATCAGGTCTACTCCGCCATTCAATCATGGCTGATCTATCTTTCTCTCCTAATTCCATACTCCTGCCTTCCCCCCATAACCTCTGACATCCATATTAATCAAGAATCTATCTATCTCTGCCTTAAAAATATCAATTGATGGCCTCCACAGATTTCTGTGGCAATGAATTCCACAGATTCACCATCCTCTGACTATAGAAATTCCTCAACTTCCTAAAGGATTGTCCCTTATTTCTGAGGTTATGTCCTAGACTCTTCCACGAGTGAAAACATCCTCTATACATCCACTCTATCCAAGCCATTCACTAAAAAGTAGGTTTCATTGATGTACCCCATCATCCTTCTAAACTTCAGCGAGTAGCTGCTGCTCCAGAACTCCAGCAGTCTTTGTTTGATCGTAATATTCAGTGCCATATATGTGGTGCTTGTGCAAGCACCATTTAACCACAGGTATTTCTCCAATGTGCTCTAGTTTCCTCCATGTTGCAGAAAATGTTGATTGGAACACAGACAAATGCAGATGTTGGAATCTGGAGTTAAAGTTCAATAGAAAGCGAATGGTATGTTAGCTTTCATAGCAAAAGGATTTGAGTATAGGAGCAGGGAGGTTCTACTGCAGTTGTACAGGGTCTTGGTGAGACCACACCTGGAGTATTATGTACAGTTTTGGTCTCCAAATCTGAGGAAGGACATTATTGCCATAGAGGGAGTGCAGAGAAGGTTCACCAGACTGATTCCTGGGATGTCAGGGCTGTCTTATGAAGAAAGACTGGATAGACTTGGTTTATACTCTCTAGAATTTAGGAGATTGAGAGGGGATCTTATAGAAACTTACAAAATTCTTAAGGGGTTGGACAGGCTAGATGCAGGAAGATTGCTCCCGATGTTGGGGAAGTCCAGGACAAGGGGTCACAGCTTAAGGATAAGGGGGAAATCCTTTTAAACCGAGATGAGAAGAACTTTTTTCACACAGAGAGTGGTGAATCTCTGGAACTCCCTGCCACAGAGGGTAGTCGAGGCCAGTTCATTGGCTATATTTAAGAGGGAGTTAGATGTGGCCCTTGTGGCTAAGGGGATCAGAGGGTATGGAGAGAAGGCAGGTACGGGATACTGAGTTGGATGATCAGCCATGATCATATTGAATGGCGGTGCAGGCTCGAAGGGCCGAATGGCCTACTCCTGCACCTAATTTCTATGTTTCTATGTAATTGCTGGAAAACTCAGCAAGTTGAGCAGCATTTATCGCGACTAACGGCTGTTTCCAAGATGGCGCACAAACCAGGCATCTATTTGCTTGCTAGCCACGGTAGCTGATCTACAATCACATATTACACTCTTTTAAATCTGTGCACTGCGAATGGCTCGATTGTAATCAACTATTGTCTTTCCGCTGGTTGGTTAGCATGCAACATAAGCTTTTCACTGGACTGGTGACAACTAAACTGAAAACTGGGATGGTTGATGATTGTTGTCCTGCATTAGCCCTGAAGAGGCTCCTTTCTTCTCCACTGCATGCTCTCTCTCTCTCTCTCTCTCTCTCTCTCTCATCATTGGAAGTCATTGTGCATTGAGGCTCTGTGGCTGCTGCGAGGAGTGAGCACTTTAGGCCTGATGTCAATAAATGTATTTCATCAAAGTCCTGTCAGGAATCATGCAGATCCTGCTGCAGTGCCTATCTGGTTGTAAGCTACCTTCATGCCATTTTGGACTTTCATTTCAAGCAATATCACAATTTTTTGCTGGAGGAGGGAAGGGTGGGAAACAAAAAGGAAACATTATCCATTTACACCGTGCTTCGGTATACCAAAAAAAAGCACATAAGTACAATGTGTTAAGCCCCTGTCCCACTTAGGAAACCTGAACGGAAACCTCTGGAGACCTTGCGCCCCACCCAAGGTTTCCGTGAGGTTCCCGGAGGTTCCGGTCACTCTCCCTAATGGTGCAAAGTGTTTTCTGCGTAGTCGAGGCTTCTTCTATGTTCCTGCGATTATTTAAAAAAAAAAAAAACCTGCCTCGACTAAAAATAGGTTGCCGTTTGGTCAAAGCCAGTGGAATGGGGTCGCTATTTACTTACAGGCAGTCGAAGGCCATCTCCTTCGCTGACCACCCATTTTGATTGGCTCATTGGAGTTTTCAGTAAAGATCCTGTTGGATGTTTGGTTTTCAGGACCTAGAAGATCTGCCGGAAGGTAAAATGCCCGCTAACTTTATTAAACTTCTTAAAACTGTCTCCACTCCTTCTCACCCCTCCCCCCCCCCGTTCTCTCCCCTTCTCTCCCCTTCTCCCCCCTTCTCTCTCCCCTTCTCTCCCCTTCTCTCCCCTTCTCTCTCCCTTTCTCTGTCCTTCTCTCCCCTTCTTTCCCCTTCTCTCCCTCCCTCCCGCGCTCTCTAAAGGACTTACCGTTCTCTGTGGCAGCCGTTTACCTTTGTCTTCATCGCGCAGACAGCGCTCCTCCGCTGTCCCTGGCCCCCACCTTCACGATGCGTGTGTGTGTGTGTGTGTGTGTGTGTGTGTGTGTGTGTGTGTGTGTGTGTGTGTGTGTGTGTGTGTGTGCGCGTGTGTGTGTGTGTGTGTGTGTGTGTGTGTGTGTGTGTGTGTGTGTGTATGTGTGTGTGTGTGTGTGTGCGTGTGTGTGTGTGCGGTCAGTAGCAAAGATCATGTGGGATCTTTGATCAGTAGATGCAGCTCACGCTTCGGTCGAGGCTTTCCAGGCAAGTGACCGGGAACCTCCGGGAACCTCGGGTGGGGCGCAAGGCCTCCAGAGTTTTCCGTTCAGGTTTCCTAAAGTGGGACAGGGGCATAAGCAAAGTATGAGAAGTTTAAATTTGACTCAGTGGTGACCCGGAGCCAAGGAAGGCTATTTGTTATGCCAGGAATTCATGAAAGCGGCTTCAAAGCAGAAGATGTGCAAAGCAGAAGATGAAGCAGATCAGTGTTTCCAATATCTCCTCCAGTTATTTCTTGATCTCTTTTTATGTGAACTTTAACCATGTTTTATTTTCTTATTCAAGTTGACCTTTATTATTAGCATACTTTGAGTGAAATGGAACACCAATTAATTTTTACTCAAGTTCAAATCACATGACTGTGGCAGGAGTCGTGGAGGGAAATGAAACTAAATATTGCACAAAAGATGAAATTGCAATGGAATGTCAGTGTTGATTTTCTATGCGTCAATAGGAAGTTGTAGACAGCACAGTGGTGCAGCGGTAGAACTGCTGCCTCACAGCGCCAAAGACTCGGGTTCGATCATGACTAAGGTTCCATCAATGACTAATGTGCAGTTTTACATTCTCCCTGTGACCTGTTTTGTTTTTCTCTGATTTCCTCCCACATTCTAAAGACATGCAGGTTTGTAAGTTAGACAAAAATGCTGGAGAAACTCAGCGGGTGAGGCAGCATCTATGGAGCGAAGGAAATAGGCAACGTTTCGGGCAGAAACCATTCTTCAGGTTTCAGCCCGAAATGTTCCTTCGCTCCATAGATGCTGCTGCACCCGCTGAGTTTCTCCAGCACTTTTGTCTACCTTCGATTTTCCAGCATCAGCAGTTCCTTCTTAAACAGGTTGGTAAGTTAATTGGCTTCTGTAAATTTCCCGTAGTGTGTAGCACATAGAACTAGTGATCAATGGTCGGCATGGACTCGATGGGCTGAAGGGCCTGTTTCCACGCTGTATCTCTAAGCTATGTGCAAAATAATGCAAAGCTAGAAACATGAATATGCATTAGGATGAAAGGAATCCACAAGGATAACACAGATAGTCCATAAAACATTTACTTGGCCGTACAAGGGCTTGTGTCCATGATCTTGGACTAGTGACACATTCACTCCAACAAATGTATTCATAATATTGAAGATCAGAATTAAATCTCAACTTTGCAAACCCCTTTATATAGGAAGCAATACCCATTTTCTCCCAAAAAAAACACAAAGTGATGGAGGAACTCATCGGAAGTACCTCAGCGGGACAGGCAGCACCTCTGGAGAGAAGGAAAGGGTGACGTTTTGGGTTGAGACCCTTCTTCAGACTGTAGTAACTCAATGGGTCAGGCAGCATCTCCAGAACACATGGATGAGCGAAAATTTGGGTTGAGACCCTTCTTCAAACTGATTGTAGAATGGGGGGGGGGGATTCCCCCCTCACTTGTATTCACCTATCACTTGACAGGATTTGTCCTGCCCCCCACCTCTCTTTCAGCTTTCTCTCCCTAATACAATTTGTAGGTTAATTGCCAGCTGTAAATTGCCGCTAATATGTAGAATGCCAAAGTGAGATAACATAGAACCATGTGGTGATCAATGGTCGGCGTGGACTCGGAGCCAAAGGACCTGTTTTCATGCTGTATCTCTGAAGCTAAAACTAAAAACAATTAGTCTGAAGAAGGGTCCCGACTGAAACGTTGTGTATCCATGTTCTCCAGAGATGCTGACTGACTCATGGGTTAACTCCAGCACATTGTGTGTTTTTGTTGTGTATTTGCACTTCCTGGTGTCCCCATCTTTTCACACTTTGCCACTTACTTGAAGCCAGTATCGTTCTAACTAATCATCTCTGCATCTGGAAGTGTGCCATTGAGAATTAAACGTAGCTGGCGTTGTGTTACAGTGTAGAATGCTCTAGTTGCTCTTTCCAACTGGACATATGGATTTGCTAACACATGTCCTGCAACTTTCTGTTGACAAGGAGCCTCATTCACTGATTTATTCTCCCCGTTCCTGTGTAACTTTCACTCAACCCTCTGCTCCTGGGTTTCATTTCACAGAGGCAGTGCGCCATCCAATTTCTGTGCGCTGTTTGTAATTACCAGCTTGACAAAGCCTGCGGCTCTAGATGTCTGCCGTTAAATAATTAACTAGAAATCCCCTGTGAAACAAAAGATTGGAAAAAAATCAAAAATAAGTGCCTGCACGGTCACAAAATTGGCAAAAATCTACCAGGCATTTTGGGCAGGGGCGGAACAGTGGTGTAGCGGTAGAGTCGCTGCCTTACGGCGCCAGAGACCCAGGTTCGATCCTGACTACGAAAACACAAATTCCATATGGAGTTTGTGTTTTCTCCTTGTGACTGCTTGCGTTTTCTCCGGATGCTCTGGTTTCCTCCCACAATCCAAAGACGTACAGGTATGTGGGTTATTTGGCTTCTGTAAATTGTAAATTGTCCCGAGCATGTAGAGTGCTCTTGACAATGCGGGGTGATCGCTGATCGGAGCGAACTCGGTGGGCCAAAGGGCCCGATTCCACGCTACATCTCCAATGTCTAAAGTCTAAAGATTGAAAACAGGGTGCTGACGGAAGGAGTCATTGGTCAAATTTACAACATAAAGAGTAGGAAGGAACTGAGAAGGGTCTGAAGAAGGGTTTCGGCCCGAAACGTCGCCTATTTCCTTCGCTCCATAGATGCTGCTGCGCCCGCTGAGTTTCCCCAGCAATTTTGTGTACCTAAGGAACTGAGAACGCTGGTTTAAACCGAAGATAGACACAAAAAGCTGGAGTAACTCAGCAGGACAGGCAGGACCTCTGGTGAGAAGGAATGGGTGACGTTTCGGGACCTTAAGATTCCTGGGCACAATTGTCACTTTCTGGCACAAACCACCATTATTTTAATGGATTACCATTGCAAAATAACCGTGGCTGTGAAATGTGTAAGAAGGAACTGCAGATGCTGGTTTAATCCAAAGATAGACATGAAAACCTGGAGTAACTCAGCAGGACAGGCAGCACCTCTGGAGAGAAGGAATGGGTGATGTTTCAGGTTGAGACCCTTCTTCAGACTGGGAATAGGTCTCCTGCTGTTCGTCCGTTGCAGGAACACACAGGGCAGTTAGTGATTAGGTGAATGAATACTATTACCCAACGCTGTTGCTCTCCCCACATACACCCCATCTGCCGCTGTTAGTTTTCAAGTTCATTCTAGTGGACATTTCATGTGGCTCACAGTGGCACCTGCCTGATAAGATGCCGAACTTAAAGCCCAGAACAGCATGGATATACTTTGCAATACAAAACTTACAAAAACACTACTTGTTTCAATTGGGTCCAGAGCAACTGTGGCCTGAGCTCAGGTCCCAAGGACCTCAAGAGGTAGGGGAATTTTTTTTTAAACACTCTAGGAATCTTAAAAACCAATTTTGATGTGTATTTCTAGCACCTGAAATGGATCGATGGTGCTTAAGCTACTGTATGTGGGGTTCAGTTTAAAACGATTGAAAATTAGAGTGGCACGGTGGCGTAGCGGTAGAGCTTCCACATTACAATGCCAGAGACCCAAGTTCGATCCAGACTATGGATGCTTGTCTGTACAGAGGTGGTATGTTCTTCCCGTGACCTGAGTGAGTTTTTTCCGAGATCTTCGGTTTCCTCCCACACTCCAGACGTTCATGTTTGTAGGCTAATTGGCTAGGTATAAAAATGTAAAAATTGTCCCTAGCGTGTGTTGGGTAGTGTTGATGTGCGGGGATCACTGATTGGTGGGGACTCAGTGGGCCGAAGGGCCTGTTTCCACACTGTATCTCTAAACTAAACGAAGCTAAACTAAAATGTTGACGTATTGTTGATGATGGCTATCTCCTCTTTCTCCATCCCTCTGTGGTACAAAGTTCAACCTTCAGAGATCTTTTAGACAAGAGACTGTAAATGCTGGAATGTGGAACAACAAATAATCTGATGGAGGAATTCAGTGGGTTGAGCAATAACCTGAATAACCCAGCTGTAGAATTCCATGAGTCTTTTTTTAATTTATTTTTTTAATATATATTTTATTAGAAGCAATTGTACAAAGAGAAAGTAATCGACATAACAGTTATACAATTTTCGTACTGCTTCAATTTTAACATTTTATGACCTAGTAACTAAATCGGGGAAAAAAGAAGGAAAAAAGGGAAAGTAAGAAGAAAAGAAAAAAAAAAAAGAATTTCGAGAAAGGCACGAAAAAAAAAAAAAGAAAAACCTTAGAACTAACGAAGAAGTGAAAGAGGCGGAGATATATCCCACTCCCCTTCCTTACGCCCGCTCACCCGACCCTAGCATCGATTTTGAGTTTGTGTTCAACCATTACGTTGTTGAAGAAATTCAATAAAAGGAGACCATATTTTGGAAAATTGATCTGATTTGTCAGTCAAGACAAACCTTATTCTTTCTAAATATAGTGTCTCGGTTATTTCTGTGATCCACATCTTCACTGTGGGGACTGTTATCTTTTTCCAGAATTTAAGTATAAGTTTTTTCACAGTTATTAAACCGTAGTCAAGGAAGCGTCTTTGAAATATCGTTAGATTAGGGCAGCCCTTTGACATTCCTAATATTATTAGTTTTGAATCTGGCTCCAATTGAGCTTTAAGTGTTTTCGAAATTATATTGAATATTTCCATCCAGAAGTTTTGTATTTTTATACAGGATACAAAAGTATGAGTTAGGGTGGCTTCTTGAAAGTGCCATTTATCACAAAGTGGAGAGACAGTTAGGAATATCTTGTTCAATTTGTTCTTCAGACTGATTCCTGGGATGTCAGGACTTTCATATGAAGAAAGACTGGATAGACTCGGCTTGTACTCGCTAGATTTTAGAAGATTGAGGGGGGATCTTATAGAAACTTACAAAATTGTTAAGGGGTTGGACAGGCTAGATGCAGGAAGATTGTTCCCGATGTTGGGGAAGTCCAGAACAAGGGGTCACAGTTTAAGGATAAGGGGGAAATCATTTAGGACCGCGATTAGAAAAACATTTTTCACACAGAGAGTGGTGAATCTCTGGAATTCTCTGCCACAGAAGGTAGTTGAGACCAGTTCATTGGCTATATTTAAGAGGGAGTTAGGAGGTATGGAGAGAAGGCAGGTACAGGATACTGAGTTGGATGATCAGCCATGATCATATTGAATGGTGGTGCAGGTTCGAGGGGCCAAATGGCCTACTCCTGCACCCATTTTCTATGTTTCTATGTTTGAGTAGTATAACCTATGTAATACTTTAAATTGTATCAGGCAGTGCCAGGCATTTAAAGAACAGTAGTGTATGTATAGTAGGCTTTCCTCCCATATATCTTTCGAAATGGGTAAACCCAGCTCGTCCTCCCATGCTCGCCTATAAATCTCAGAAGGTGGTGTCAATGTTTAGAAGAATGTTCTAAATGTAAGAGCAACTTACTTGTATCGGCATGTCTTTTCAAACAATCGTCTAATATATCTGGACCCATAATTTTTGTGTATATGTTTTCACGTAATCTCGGATTTGAAGGTATCTAAAAAAATTATTGGCATGCGTCATATTTCTACTGTAGTTCTTGAAAAGAAGAGAGCGTCCCCTTCTTATAGAGGTCTCCCACAGTATTGATTCCCAGGTTCTTCCATTGAACAAACACCACATCTAAAATAGACGGTTTAAACGAGGGATTATTTGCAGAATTCCATTCGTCTTCATCTGTCACCCTACCTCTCTCCACATCAAGCACATAATCCTTCAACGTTACCACAAACTATAATGAATACACACCACTAACCACATAAGTTCATATGTTAATATGTTCCAGGAGCAGAATAAGGCAATTTGTCCAATCAAATCTACTCCCCCTTCAGATCTTTTCCTCACAAACTCTTTCCACTTTTCACATGGACCTCTCTCTCTGTGGTTCCCTGACCTACCCATTACTCCCCACCCACCCTTCCCTGACCTACCCATCCCTCCACAGCCTCTCTCCCTGACCCCTGGTCCTTTCCTCAACAATTGAAGATTTAGGTTAATTATTGTCACAGATCTGGACGAATTGATGGGTCGAACAGTCTGATTCTACTCCTATCACTTGTGACCTTATGTCTCAAGGTACAGTGAAAAGCTTTGTCCAATCACATCAGATAATACTATACATCGGTACAATCAAACAATACTGAAGTACAATAGGTAAAGTGAAGGGAATTGTACAGACGGCAGAATATAGTTCTCAGCACAAGTCGCAGAGTCAATGCTTGCAATAAGGTAGAGGGGAACAGTACCCTAGTTTATCGAAGGACCACTTAGAAGCCTGAGGAGGAAAAGGGAGGAAGCTATTCCTGAGTCCGGTGGTGCATGCTTTCAAGCTTCTGTATCTTCTGCCCAATGTGAGCGGGGAGAATGCAGAATGACTGGGATGAGATAAGTCTTTGATTATGTTGATTATGCTCATAGGCAGCATGCAACACTTGTATATCTATCTCCGCCCTCACCCACACACAGGGGCCCAAATAGGCAAAGGTTCACGTGCACCTCCTCCTACCCAGTCACCTACATTTGGTGCTGTTGATGTTTTCTCCTCTACACAGGCGAGCCAAAGCAAACACCAGGGACTAATTTGCAGAGCACTTGCAGTAGACTTCCCGAGCTCCTGGTTGAATGCCATTTCAACTCCCCTTCACCTCCACACCCCCATCTTGGCTCCAACTGTCTTCCTTTAGTCTTAAAGTTCAGACTTTATCATGTAACAAAGTAAATGAGCCATATTTGTTTCTAATGCAAGGTCAATTCTCAAGCCCTCTTCTAAGATCAGCCTTGCCAACAAAGGCCAAAATACTTGACTGTCATTATTTTCCTATTTTCATTGCTTTGTAATCATTAAATGAAAAGGTTCACAGTTAAACATTTTTTTAATGACTCAATCGTTTATTTTCAGTGTTTCCAGAACCAGTGTCTTAAAGGAGGATTTTCAGCTTTTTTACCAGTGTCAGTGCTGCGCTCAGCGCCTCCCCTATCAAACCCAGGATGGAACAAGGTGTTCCTCAACATCGGGAACAATCTTCCTGCATCTAGCCTGTCCATCTAGCCTGGGATTGGACAGGCTAGATGCAGGAAGATTGTTCCCGATGTTGGGGAAGTCCAGAACAAGGGGTCATAGTTTAAGGATAAAGGGGAAATCCTTTAGGACCGAGATGAGAATAACATTTTTCACGCAGAGAGTGGTGAATCTCTGGAATTCTCTGCCACAGAAGGTAGTTGAGGCCAGTTCATTGGCTATATTTAAGAGGGAGTTAGATGTGGCCCTTGTGGTTAAAGGGATCAGGGGGTATGGAGAGAAGGCAGGTACGGGATACTGAGTTGGATGATCAGCCATGATCATATTGAATGGCGGTGCAGGCTCGAAGGGCCGAATGGCCTACTCCTGCACCTATTTTCTATGTTTCTATGTTTCTATAGCTTGAAGTTCCTAAGTGCACCAGGGTCTTCTGTTGTCCATGCCAACAGCATGATGCAGTGAACATTTGCCTGTGGATATCCAGTTAGGAAATCAAACTCCCTGATTAGGAAATGATGAGAAGGAATTTCTTTAGTCAGAGGGTGGTGAATCAATGGAATTATTTGCCACAGAAGGCTGTGGAGGCAAAATCAGTGAATATATTTAAGGCAGAAATAGATAGATTCTTGATTAGTGTGGGGGGGGGGGGGGGTTATGAGAAGAAGGCAGGATAATGTGGTTAGGAGAGAGATAGATTAGCCATGATTGAATGGTGAATTAGACGATGGGCCGAGTGGCCTAATTCTGCTCCTATCTCTTATGAACTTATGATTTTTGACAACCATCAGTAAGGATGAGGGAAATAAGTGGGGGCCCACTGCCGATCCCCATTACACTTCACATACACCTCTCCTCAAATTACATTTTAATGGGTTCAATTTTTAGTTTTCACCCCAAAGTCTGAACATTCCACCTGGACACAAGAACAAAATTATTCAATATTCACCTTGGCCACCTTCAGTTTTTACTGCAGATGCTGTTTTTTGCCAAATATAGACACAAACTGCTGGAGTAACTCAGCGGGTCAGACAGCATCACTGTTTTAAAAGGGCGAGTGATATTTTAGGTCGGAACTCTTCGTCAGATTCACGTTTTGGGTCAGAACCCATCTTCAGACCCCGATGTCTATCTTTAATGTTTAATGCATCATTTATTTTAAATTGTGAGCTGAATATGTGTATAACCGGTACTCTTCGTGATAATTCACTACAAAATCTTGGCTTGGAGTTTTTTTTGATGTGCTGGTGATTTTCTGTTTTCAATCTGAATATAGTTTTGTGTTTGGTCCCATTATCCACAATGTGAGATACAAACATTCAAGTCTCTGCAGAGCTGTTCAATGGCCAATTAATAGGCAGAGGGAGCCCCCTAGCGGAAAGTCAAGGCCGTTTTCCAATATGTGGATTTCCTCTCTTAATTAAAATAAAACCTATTCCCTGTTTTGTGAAAATGTACACAACTCTGTTACTCTGTACAGCAGTCAGTGTAAATTTGCACCCCTTATCATTGAGAGATTCCAGGCCATACCTAAGCAGGTTAAATTCTCTGAGGGACTCAATTGGAGAAACAGGTTTGAGGTCTCAACACTGGTAGTAAACTGTTCCTTATTCTGCCTATATTACAGGCACTAAAACTAAACAGAGACACAAAAGGCTGGAATACTCAGCGGGTCAGACGGCATCTCAGACTGAAGAAAGGTCTCGACCCGAAACAACACCTATTCGACACCTGTGCCGAATATGATGCCAAGATCATGTATTATTTACTTGCACATAATCCATATCCTTCCAATCCCTGCGTATCCATATGCCTATAAAAAGCTTTTTACATGCCACTATCTTATCTGCCTCAACCCCTATATAACATATAACCATATAACAATTACAGCGCGGAAACAGGCCATCTCGGCCCTACAAGTCCGTGCTGAACAATTATTTTCCTCTAGTCCCATCTACCTGCACTCAGACCATAACCCTCCATTCCTTTCCCATCCATATACCTATCCAATTTATTTTTAAATGATAAAATCGAACCTGCCTCCACCACTTCCACTGGAAGCTCATTCCACACAGCTACCACTCTCTGAGTAAAGAAGTTCCCCCTCATGTTGCCCCTAAACTTCTGTCCCTTAATTCTGAAGTCATGTCCTCTTGTTTGAATCTTCCCTTGAATCTTGTTTGAACCCCTGCCAGCTGTGACACAAGTTGACCTGATGTCCGGAAAATAAGGTAATTGATTCCAGTTGAATTGTGTGGAGAGGTGAAAGTAGGAGATCAATGAGATCACAGAATTTAGTTTAGTTTAGAGACGCAGCACCCTTCAGCCCATCAAGTCCGCACCGACGTGCGATCCCCGCACATTAACACTACCCACTACACACTACACACTAGGGACAATTTACACTAATACCAAGCCAATTAACCTACATACCTGTCAGTCTCTGGTGTGTGGGAGGAAACCAAAAATCTTGGAGAAAACTGACGAGGTCACGAGGGAATGTACAAATTCCGTACAAACAGCACCCATAGTCTGGATCAAACTCAGGTCTCCGGTGCTGCAAGCACTGTAAGGCAGCAACTATACCGCTGCGCCACTGTGCCACCCTCAAATGAGAGAGAAAAAGAACAACACTGGAGCTGTGAGATGGAAATATTGCAGTTGCTGGAAATTCTCTAGCATGCCAGCTTCTATGGGGAAAGAAAAAATCAACATTACAGTGTGATGGCCTTCGATCAGTATGGGCAAGGTACAATGGGGACTGGAACAGTTAAACTAACTGCCACGCTTGGCTGGAAGATGAGTTGCTGCAGCTCATGCTTACGTTGAACAGAGGGAGAAACCAAAACCGCAAAGGTCAGAACGGGATTTGGAATGGAGAATGCAACTGGAAGAGGACTAAATGGAGGATATTCTGCAAAGTGGCTCCAGAACCTGTGTTTTCTTTCTCCAATGTAAAGGAGGCCACTTCATGGGAACTGAATGCAGCATTCAGCTAAATTAGATGGATTTTAAGTGAATTTCTCCATCATCCAGAAGGAATGTTTGAGTGCCTGGATAGTGTGAAGGGAAGAGGTTGCTTATCCTGTGGGCAGGTAACACAAGGAAGGGAGTAGACGTTGGAAGAGTTGAAAAGATGCACAAGGGAAGTACAGAGGAATTGATCTTAAAGTTAAAATTTTAATTTTTGAAATGGTTTATTTAAATTATTGGGGTGGGGTGGGGTGGGGTAGGTGTTATAGTAGCACCATGGTTGTTAATAAACATGTATCCATAGGGCTGGGCAATTGATCCAGATAGACAAGTTCAAACTCCAGCACAGCTGCCGTGTAATTTAAATGCAAGTAATTAAATAAATCTTGAAGTACAAGCTCATATAAGTAATGGTGACCTGAAATGATCACATTCCCATCTGGATCACAAATGTGCTTCAGGGAAGAGAATCTGCCATCCTATGACTAGACTAAACATGATCCAGTCTTCACCATCTCCTCGGTAGACAAAAGTGCATGAGAAACACAGCGGGTGCAGCAGCATCTATGGAGCGAAGGAAATAGGCAACGTTTCGGGCCAAAATTCTTCACTCTCCTCCACTGAGGGGCAATAAGTGGATGATAAATGCATAGTTGTTATTGGTATTCACATCAATTAATTGAATGGAATAAAGAAAATAATAGTTCCTAAATATTTCCGAAATGTCATGGACAGTAACATCCAAGTGTATAAAATCATGAGGGGAAAAGATAGGGTGAACGCAAGGAGTCTTTTACCCTGAGTACGGGAATCAAGAACCAGAGGGCATAGGTTTAAGGTGAGAGGGGAAAGATTTAATAGGACCTAAGGGGCAACTTTTTTTCCCACACAGAGGGTGATGGTATATGGAACAAGCTGACAGATGAGGTAGTTGAGGCAGGTACTATAACAATATTTAAAAGATATGTGGATAGGTACATGGACAAGAAAGGTTTAGAGAGATATGAGAGATATGAGCCAAGCAGGGGCAGGTGGGTCTAGCGTAGATGGGGCATCTTAGTCAGCATGGATACGTCGGACTGAAGGGCCTGTTTCCCTGCTGTATGACTCTATCCAGGCCAGCTGTTTTGGACATGCACCACACTTTCAACACTGTCCCAGAGTGGGACATGAACTCATGGCCTGACTCCAAAGTAAGAGAATACCGACTCAAACAGCACCCTTCAGTCACGTCAATAAAGTATCCATCTAATGTTCAGATGAATGCAAGAAAACCTTGGTCCCTTAGGATGAAGAGCAGGGATTCACTTCTCTCTTAAGTAAGCCTCTTAATCTACATCAGCAAACAGAAATCAGTATCAGTATTCTCAATATCACACAGATTCATTTCAATTTGTTGGTCCAGTTACTGACCATACAGGAGCGTAAACATTGCAAAGAATAGTATGTCACTAAAAAATAAATTGGAAAATGACTGCAAAGATTTGGCAAACAATCCCATTTCTTTTCAGCAGATGTAAAGCCAATTTCATTACTAACTCCTCGTCATTCGTACCACAGGAGAGCAGCTGCAATGCAGCACCACTTTCAGTTTGCACTGCTAAAGCTGACTGCCTTACGGTCATAGAATCATAGTCATACAGCTTGGAAACGGGCCCTTTTGCCCAACGTGCCCATGCCATCCATCATACCTCATCTACACTAGTCCCACCTGCCTGGATTCTCCTCGGGATTGTTTCACTCAGTGAATCATTGATTAAACTGCTAGGGCGGCATGGTGGCGCAGCGGTAGAGTTTCTGTCTTACAGCGTTTGCAGCTCTTGCAGCGCCAGAGACCCGGCTTCGATCCCGACTACGGGCGCTGTCTGTACGGAGTTTGTACGTTCTCCCCGTGACCAGCGTGGGTTTTCCCCGATATCTTTGGTTTCCTTCCACGCTCCAGAGACATACAGGTTTTTAGGTTAATTGGCTTGGTAAATGTAAATATTGTTCCTAGTGTGTGTGGGATAGCGTTAATGTGCGGGGATCGCTGGTCAGCGCGGACTCGGTGGGCGGAAGGGTCTGTTTCCACACTGTATCTCTAAACTAAATTAAAACTAAACAAATGTGCTGCTTTTGTCACTGTGAATGCAGAGAGCTAGCATGGAGATAAAGCTGCCCCATGTTCTAAATACCAGAGCTCCGCATTTTACAGGTCTCTACCTGTGACTCCCAAAGACGTACAGGTTTGTTAATTAGCTTCTGTAAATTGTCCTTGTGTGTAGAATGCGAAACTGGGGCACCATAACACTAGTGTACAGGTGGTGGTCGTAGGTCGGCATGGACTCGGTGGGCCAAACGGCCTGTTTCTATGCTGCATCTCTAAAACAAGATGTGATCCTTATTCATCAAATGGCTACCAAAAGTAAGAACTTTGTTTCCAGATTCTGAAATCATAGATGGAGCTAATGTAATACTTAAAATACAAAACCATAAACTGCTGGAGTAACAGCAAGTTAGAAACATAGAAACTAGGTGCAGTAGGTAATGGCCACTCGTCGGTACTCGGGGCTCTCGTGGACATTTATCAACGTGTTTAAAATCTTCACGAGTCTTCCCGAGTACCTGCCGTTCGCGTAACGAGTCGCTAAGGAACGTCCCCGAGCTCCGACGTACCCGCTACATTTATTCTCTGTGCCTACCACGAGTTTGATTTTTTTAAACTCGGGAGAGCTCTTGGAATGAACTTGTACCGTGGGACAGGGCTTTTATGAATTTGGTGAGACTTTTGATATATGAAAAATAAAGCAACAAGCAAAAAGATAAAATAACATGACCCATGTAGCCATTTCTGCATACACAAGGAACTGCAGATGCTGGTTTAAAAAAAAAAGACACAACATGCTGGAGTAACTCAGCGGATCAGGCAGCATCTCTGGAAAACATGGATAGGTGATGTTTTGGGTAGGGACCCTTCTTCAAACTGCAATCTGATTTGGGGACATGGTCCACATTGTTTTGACAACTATAATGGGAAAAGTAACAAATAATGGGCCTTTCAAAATAAAAGAGTAATAAAATAACTTGGATTTACTTTGATTTTCACATCACTTCTTATTTCACACAGTTGTTTTTGGAAGCTCATTTTGTTTTTGCCACTTGACATTAATAGAACTGTTCACTAAGCTGCAACCATTGAGCAAGATCAGAAAATGTAACTCCCGTAGAGTTCCCCTTCTCAAACAGCAAGGAATTTAAAATCAATTAATAACTCTGCTAACTCAAGAATCAAACCTACAGCCTACATGTCGGTGTGGGTCCAGATCACCATGGAGTTGGCTGGGGAGGAGGTGTCATTCATCTGGCCTTGTTATCCAGTACAGGTTAACTACTGATGTAAGTAGCCCAGCGAGGTGTTGGGCAAATCTGAAACCCAGATGCTTAAAGTTATAATAGTTCACTATTACAGTCATCATACTGGCAACCGGAAGGTAGCCGGTTTGAATCCCGCTTGGAGTGCATACTGTCGTTGTGTCCTTGGGCAAGACACTTCACCCACCTTTGCCTGTGTGTGAATGTGTGTGACTGTGTGTGAGTGATTGGTGGTGGTCGGAGGGGCCGTAGGCGCAGATTGGCAGCCACGCTTCCGTCAGTCTGCCCGAGGGCAGCTGTGGCTACAGAAGTAGCTTACCACCACCAAGTGTGACTGAGGAGTGAATGAATAATGCGATGTAAAGCGCCTTGAGTATTAGAAAGGCGCTATATAAATCCCATCCATTATTATTATTATTATCATTGCTGGCTTTGATTTGTCCTTTTATTCATTTGATCTGTGTACCTTTTCATACCTCTAGATTCCCGCTCCCCTGACTCTCAGTCTGAAGAAGGGTCTCAACCCGAAACGTCACCCATTCCTTTGCTCCAGAGATGCAGCCTGACCCACTGAGTTACTCCAGCTTTTTGTGTCTATTTTGCTTTGATTAGTTGCCAGGGTGTGGTTCACCATGAGCTCCTCACAGTCTTTGAATTTGCCACACAGTCAATCAAGGCTAATAATGGCTAATTATTCCCTTATCGTGTATCATTACACCATAAATGGCTCAATTGTAATCATGTATTGTCTTTGCACCGACTGGATAGCATGCAGCAAAAGCTTTTCACTGTACCTATCACGGTACATGTGATATTAAAATATAATAACCATATAAGTGTTCGGCTGGCAACCGGAAGGTAGCCGGTTCGAATCCCGCTTGGAGTGCATACTGTCGTTGTGTCCTTGGGCAAGACACTTCACCCACCTTTGCCTGTGTGTGAATGTGTGTGAATGTGTGTGAGTGATTGGTGGTGGTCGGAGGGGCCGTAGGCGCAGGTTGGCAGCCACGCTTCCGTCAGTCTGCCCCAGGGCAGCTGTGGCTACAGAAGTAGCTTACCACCACCGAGTGTGACTGAGGAGTGAATGAATAATGCGATGTAAAGCGCCTTGAGTATTAGAAAGGCGCTATATAAATCCCATCCATTATTATTATTATATAACAATTACAGCACGGAAACAGGTCATCTCGGTCCTTCTAGTCCGTGCCGAACACTTATTCTCACCTAGTCCCATCTACCTACACTCAGACCATAACCCTCCATTTCTTTCCTAAACTAATGTTACTTGGTTGTCTAACTAATGTTAGATTTAAGATAGACACAGAATGCTGGAGTAACTCAGCGGGACAGGCTGCATCTCTGGCAAGAAAGAATGAAGAAGGGTCTCGACCCGAAACGTCACCCTTCATTCTCTGCAGAGATGCTGCCTGTCCTGCTGAGTTACTCCAGCATTTTAGTGTTAGATTTATACTTACTTCTGGGGTGAATGGTGGGTAGGTGGAAGCGAAATATTCTTCCCTCCCCGAAATGAGTCTCAAATTCACATTCAGAACAGAATATGTTGCAGCGGTGTTTTCAGCTTTCATTATCCAACATCTGCAAATGCTCCAGCAGAGAGAGCAAAACAAATAGAGACAGCCACTGATAAGTCAAGTACCAATCAATGTCATAAGTGTAAGCCCACGAGATTGAGAGCAGGCCAATTTCAATTTCATTTCGTATATGATCAGACAAGAGATTTTCATTCATTTGGTCCGGGCTGAATTCAGCTAGAGATTTTTAGAGATGCAAGTCATTTCTTCTAATCCTTTATAGCATGCAGTGTACTTTCATGAAATCAGCCCATCTCTGAGAAATATTGACTCTAAATCTATATGTTTGCAACAAATTATTCAGACCTTACGAGGGATACGTATTTATTCAAAAGGTGAAGGTGCTGTGTTTGATTCTGAATGTCAGTATTATAAAGAGAAACCGAAAATATCGGTGGAGGAGAGAGAAGAAAAAGGTAATAAGACCATTTACTTACCGTGAAACGATAAAATGGCGAGGCCCTTTAATGACAGTCTTGAAATTATATAGCATGGAAAAAGGTCCTTCAGTCCACTGATGTTCAAGCACTCATTTTAATACAATTTTATTCTCCCCATATTCCCATCAACTTCCCCCAGATTTTACCACTCACCACACAAGAGACAAATTTATAGCAGCCAATTAGCCTACCAACGCAGGAGGACATGGTAGATCCACCTAGATAGCACCAGAGGTCAGGAATGAACCTGGGTCACAGGTGCTGTGAGGAAGCAGTCCTAACTAGCCCTGTCACTGTGACATCTCTTCCGTCCTTCCCTCTCCCTGTTTCTATTTGTGAATCTGTGGAATTCTCCGCCAGAGATGAGAAAATCATTTTTTACACAGAGAGTGGTGAATCTGTGGAATTCTCTGCCACAGAAGGTAGTTGAGGCCAGTTCATTGGCTATATTTAAGAGGGAGTTAGATGTGGCCCTTGTGGCTAAAGGGATCAGGGGGTATGGAGAGAAGGCAGGTATGGGATACTGAGCTGGATGATCAGCCATGATCATATTGAAAGGCGGTGCAGGCTCAAAGGGCCGAATGGCCTACTCCTGCGCCTATTTTCTATATTTCTATGCTTCTGCCTCAGAAGGCAGTGGAGGCCAAGTCTCTGGGGGCTTTCAAGAGAGATTTAGATAGATCTCTTAAAGATAGAGGAGTGAAGGGATATGGGGAGAAGGCAGGAACGGGGGGTACTGATTGTGGATGATCAGCCATGATCACAGTGAATGGCGGTGCTGGCTCAAAGGGCCAAATGGCCTACTCCTGCATCTATTGTCTATTGTCCATGCATTGTAACTCTGAAAAAACTTTTATCTATAACTTTTTCCATTCCAGATTTAAAAAGGTCGGTTTCATTTTCCACAGATGCCGCTTGCCCTGCAGAGTATTTGCAGAATTTTCTGTTTTCTTATTAATTTCCACCAATACCAGTATTTTTACTTTGTGCAGCAATGCTTCCACATAGTGATCAAAGATAAAGGGTCATAAATGCAATAGTATCACCAACATAACCATTAGGGGATTCAAGCAAATGTCTTTACCATGAGAATGTAATTTACTGTATATCTCATTACTAAAATAAAATATGTGTAGTTCATTGTTCCCCTTTGGGCAATTTTGCTCTAAACCGTTTCTATCCATGTTGCGCCATCGAGAGCGGTGGAGGAGCCACGTCGCAGAGAGCTACCTGGCGGGGGGGGGGGGGGGAGGAGCTGAGAACAAAGGGGGGGGGGGCCCGGTGGTGGGCCCGCATGTGGCCACGTCCTGTGGCAGGCCTGGTTCACTGCTGCGAGCAGAAGATAAATCTGTTCAATGAATGTTTTGTAACTTTGTCGACGCCAGAAATGTGGCGACTCTTGTGTGCTGCCTAAGTGAGGTCTGCTATATGATTTTAACAGGTTGTATGCAAACTCAAAGCATTTTACCGTACCTAGGAACACATGACAATAAACATAGAAACATAGAAAATAGTGCAGGAGTAGGCCATTTGGCCCTTCAAGCCTGCACAGCCATTCAATATGATCATGGCTGATCATCCAACTCAGTATCCTCTCTCAGTATCTCCATACCCCCTGATCCCTTTAGCCACAAGGGCCACATCTAACTCCCTCTTAAATATAGCCAATTAACTGGCCTCGACTACCTTCTATGGCAGAGAATTCCAGAGATTCACCACTCTCTGCGTGAAAAATGTATCATTGAATCATTGAATCTGTCGAAATGTCCTGTAAATTACATTTTTGTATCTGCCTCAACGACTCGTTCCATATACCCACCACCCTCTGCATGAAAAAGTTGCCCATCGGGTTCCTATTAAATGTTACCCCTTTCATCTTAAACCTATGTCCTCTGATTTAGGATTCCCCTACTCTATTCCCCTACTCTGGGTACAATACTTTGTGCATTCACCCTATCTATTGCCCTCGTGATCTTATACACCACCTGTAAGATCACCCCTCATCCTCCTGCACTCCAAGGAATATAGTCCTAGCCTGCTCTACTTTTCCCTCCAGCTCAGCACCTTCAGGTCTTGATACCATCCCCTCTACAATCTTATAGTGAATCTTAGCTGCACTCTTTCCATCTTAACAAAACCCTTCCTATAGCAGGGTGACCAAAATTGAATGCAATACTCCAGATGCGCCCTCACCTACGTCTTGTACAACTGTAACATAACATTCCAACTTCTATACTCCTTTTTCTGATTGATGAAGGCCAATGGATCAAAAGCCTTGGGGACCACTCTATCTGCCTGTGGTGCACAAGAGCAGATTGCCATGTTTGTAATAGTTTCCCCACTTCACAAGCAATTCATTTTAGTTGCTTCGTTTTGGAGAACTACTTTGAGATTTGACATGATACAATAAGATTTTTTGGGGGCTTTGACATTTGCATGAAAGCAAAAACATGTGGATGAGTACCTTACTCCTGAAACTTGCACCCTTTGGGTAATTGTGCAGAATACAAGCATGTGCTATCAACTTCAGAAGAAAAGAGAAAATGAGAAGAGAGGAAGAAAAGGACAAATTGAAGTCCCTGGATATATTAAAAGTACCAGGCAAACTTGAAGTGAAGAGTGCCTTAATTAGTCCAAGGCATTTTGCTGAACAATGCCCTTCCTACTCAGTGATTACCAATGATTTGCTAGTGATTGCAATCCATTGCCAATCAGCATTCCCTTGACTTCCTTTAATAACGGACATGATGCGGTAATGAAGGTGGCTATATTAAGATAGAATTAGTTTGCAATCAGATGTTATTGTCAAAAATCAAATGTGGGAAAATGATGTCAAAAAGAAATGTGTGAACTGTTAATGAAAGACAATATGAAATAAAATACCAAATCAGAGGCATTCAAAGCCAGAGTAGTCAAGGCCCAAACTTACCAGCTGCCATTCGAGCTTGGATTCTGACATGTTTAATTATCCCATTGCACAAGATGATGAAATCTTATTAATTTCAAGCTATACAAATATAGACTGTGGCATTTCATGTGTGAAAGAGATTCTGTCCGACAGTTAATTAAAGGAAAATTTAATGTGAAAATTGCATCAGACATGCTCTCGACAATCTTCATTGAAAATGAAAAGGAGAGAAGCCTAGATGAATTCCCCGCGTGAATCCATACAATTTGGGTTTTGTCTCTGCCACAGTCCAGGAAGAACTCGGATCAAGACCCGTCAAGCAGGCTTTGTGATCGTGATGCAAGTTGTCTCTCCTTCCTGACCTTACCCAGCTTTTAGCACCCATTGACATCATTGCCCACACGTCTTCCCCCAAATCTCTTCCACAGTCACACGGCTGAATCGGCTGAAGCCAAGGTGTAGCAGGAGAATCGCTGGTAACACTTTCTCTTCACATCCATTGTCCCCAAAATTCTGGCCAATTCCACTCGTACTTCCCACGTCCATGCCATTCCCCTATTGACTCTGTGCCAAATGTGGCATCAGTTGCACAAAGACAGAGATGATATGCAGCTACACTTCATCGCCACCTCCCACAACCATTCCACTGCCTCAGTGAAGTCAATCTGTTTGTCTGAGATCCAGTGGAGGGTGAGCAGAAATCTGTTCCAACTAAACGTTGGGACATTGGAAGCCATCATCTCCATAACCTTCACAATCCCCATTCCCCAACCAATAATTCAATTCATTGCCATGGCTACTAACTGAAATTCAATTAGATAATCAGCGATCTCGGTGCCATATCTGACATGGGATAGAGATTTGAGACTAAGGTCCATACTGTCACCAATATCAGCTACACCCACCTCCAAAGCTTCACAACATTCACCCCTGAGTTCATTCTTTGCTGGTAAAAGGCTCAAGCTTGCAATTGCAAGTCTCTAGACTTAGCCATTCATACACATTGATGGATAGTCTCTTTATGTTCACACTTGATAAACTTGAGGTCTTAAAATTCTGATGCCCATGTGCTAATCATTGCTAATTGCACCCAGGTCCATTCACTCTCAACACCTATTCTTGCTGATTTATTTTAACCCCCTGAGAAGCAATGCCTTATTCTAACTCTGAAGCTCAGTCAGCCTTTGGATATCCTGTCCCTCAAATACTCCCTCCTCCTTCAAACACCTGTCCTCTTCTCTTTATAATCTGTCCATATTTGTTCTTCTTCTTTTAATTCACTGCCCTCACACCCCCTCTGATCTCCAATACACTTTCTCTACTTTCCTCCTCTAAACTCATCCTCTCTCCACCAATTGTTTGCCTCTCCCCCAAGCAATCTCTCCTCAGGTTTCAATTCCATCTCTTCTGCCTCAGAAATCCCCATCTACCATTTTGTCTAAACTTTCCTTCAAATGTTCATCTTTCCCTTCTCAACAGTTCCCTTTACCCCCTGATCCCCACATCATGTTGCCTCTATCTCCACCCTGATTTCCTCATCACCTTCATTCCTTTGGTTCATTCATTTCATTCAGCTTTCCTCTCCCTCTTTCTGAATACCTTCCACATATCCATGTTCTCCAGGGATGCTGCCTGACCCGCTGAGTTACTTTTGTGACTATCTTTGGTATAAACCAGCTGGTACTCGCTAGAATTTAGAAGATTGAGAGGGGATCTTATAGAAACTTACCAAATTCTTAAGGGGTTGGACAGGCTAGATGCAGGAAGATTGTTCCCGATGTTGGGGAAGTCCAGAACAAGGGGTCACAGTTTAAGGATAAGGGGGAAATCTTTTAGGACCGAGATGAGAAAAACATTTTTCACACAGAGAGTGGTGAATCTCTGGAATTCTCTGCCACAGAAGGTAGATGAGGCCAGTTCATTGGCTATATTTAAGAGGGAATTAGATGTGGCCCTTGTGGCTAAAGGGATCAGGGGATATGGAGAGAAGGCAGGTACGGGATACTGAGTTGGATGATCAGCCATGATCATATTGAATGGCGGTGCAGGCTCGAAGGGCCGAATGGCCTACTCCTGCACCTATTTTCTATGTTTCTATGTTTCTATCTACAGTTCCTTGGTATTAGTTTAGTTTAGAGATACAGTGTGGAAACAGGCCCTTCGGCCCAGTGAACCCCGCACACTGACACTATCCTACAAACACTAGGGACAATTTACATTTATACCGAGCAGATTAACCTACAAACCTGTACCTCTTTGGAGCATGGGACGAAATGGAATATCTCGGAGAAAACCCACACGGTCACAAACTTCGCACAAACAGCACCCGTAGTTGGGATCGAACCCGTGTCTATGGCGCTCTAAGACAGTAACTCGACCACTACGCCACCATGCTGCCCGATACATCATTTACATCCTTCAAACTCGACCCAGACAGCACCTGAGCTCAGGCTGATCGTTGCGTCTCTGTATTGTTCACGATCTCAGCCTACATGACTGGCTATAGGGAAAACAATTCCTTACATGTGCTGGATGAATATTTTACCATCATTTATCTCTATAATCAGAAAGGAAGAAAAGCTATGAAAACATTGAACACTAAAAGTAATAGCACGTGAAAACGATGGAAAACAGCAGCAAGGTTTTTAATATCAAGGTCAAAGGTCAAAAACTTTATTTACCATTTGTGCTTACACACATAGGAACTCTTGTGCGGCTATTCAGAGAGTCAAGTTACGTTAAAAAAATTAAAATTAAAATTTTTTTAATTTAAAAAAAATTTAAAAAGACACACAGAAGACACATAGAGCATTGTAGCTTGCACACACACTATATCAGGACATCAGTTCATTTTGTTGTGTTTTGGCCAAGAGTCTCACTGTTGCAGGGAAGAAGCTCTTAAAAAAGCGTGTTCTTTTTGTGGCGATACTGTCCGCTCGTCTGTGCCTGAGGTTGTATGTGCAGTTTTTGTGTTTGAGCAGGGAGTGAGCTGGATGTAGTGTGTCTCTAATGATTCTCCCTGCTCTTTTTTGACAGCGCTGTGTGTAGATTGTGTCCATGGAGGGGAGTTCAGTTCTGATGATCCTCTCAGCAGTCTTTATGACTCTTTGCAGAGCCTTCCTCTCTATCTGTGTGGTGTTTCCATACCACACATATCTTGTGTATTCGATACAACGATTGATGAGTTAACATTTTCTATGGTGTCCTGTTCACACAACGTTGAGTTGAGTTTATTGTCACGTGTACTGATGTACAGTGAAAAGCTTTTGTTGCATGCTAACCAATCAGTGGAAAGACTATACATGATTACAATCGAGCCATCCACAGTGTACAGATACATGATAAAGGGAACAATACTTAGTGCAAGGTACAGTCCTGGGAGTCCTAGGAATACAGTAATTCCTAGTCACCTTGGACTTCATGTGGTATTCAAATGGATGTTGGTTAACATAAAGTGTTTTGGGATTAGTATTAGAAAATCATGCAAGACACAGGAAGGCCATGGGTTGGCCATTATTTTATAAATTGTTGCACGATCATTTTTTCAGCCTAATATTTTACATCACTGGTATACTGTAGATCAGGTGACCTACTTAGGTTTGTTGGCTGCATAGAGGTTATCTGACCCAATTCCAGCAATTCAGTTGCCCAATCAGTCTTTCATTTCATCTCCAGTATCCTAGTATTGCACCAGAAAGGATAAAAAGAGAAATAATGCATTCTAGTTAAGCACTGACAGAGACCATTATCTCCAACAGACAATAACAATGACAAGTAAGGATAAAGGTTTGACTGATTTATTCTTTCATTAGTGAATGAGAGACCACCCAAGAAGGTAGCGACTGCTATCTTTACTTCTGTGTGGTTTTCAGTTTCAGTGCTGTTAGTGAGGGACCAGAGTAGAGAGAAGATTATTGATCATACAGTGAACTACACTCTGCTTTTATATTCCAGTATTTTTTTTCCCTGTTCAAATATATCCATACCTTTCTGGGAGTAATCACTGCAAGTATGTTCAACAACATTTCAGCCACTGTACTTCAGTTTTTAACTTGTTTCATAAAAGAAAAAATCTCTTCTCCCCTCGGTTAAAAAATGACAACAAAAAAAACATATTTTACTCTCTCCGAACCTCTTTTGTATTAATCCACATCATTCAAAGCAGTTAAAATGTTGGAAATAGCATCTTTGAATGACTGAAGCATTACCACACCAATTTCATTGCTGGTTTCTTGAATGTTGGCATCGAAACTGCCAAAGATTGGAGTTGATACAACGATATCACTTCGGTCGGCCTCTACCAGTATCGCCATCCACTCCTGATTCATCTCCTCGAATTTCACCTGGTCATATTTCACCAGGTTCTCATCCGTGAGTGGGTAAGTGCAGGATGCGGGATAGCAGTCCCGGGGGACTGGAAGCTCGACTTTGCAAAGCGCAGGGAGTTCTGTGAACACTTCAAACATGCGACGAAGGCACCCTGACGTGAGGGGGTTCCCCAGGAAGCTGAACTCCGTTAACCGTTTACATGGCTCCACGGCCAGCATCAACAGGTTGATGTGCTCGTCACCGATGTTACACTCCTCCAGGGTTAGGCTCCTGAGAGTGCCGGATGCTCGGGTCAGCAGCTTGAAGAAGGTCGATGGGAAAAGGTCAGCCACGTCATGGCCACTCAGGTCCAGCTGTTCCAGGTGGTCAGCATGCAGGCTGTTGGCCAGGTAAGCCATGTCTGCATGATTTAGACAGCAACTGGACACATCCAGGACCTGCAGAGGAGTTTTTAAAGGACTGCGGAAACATAAAGTTAAAATAATTGCGACATGTTTTTTTTTAAATAACATCGACATTTTTGATGCACGTTCCACGATTTCAAGATGTCCCTCAGTGCTTCACTGTTAGTAAATTATCGTTGAAATGCTGCAAAACACAAAGTGGTGGAGTAACTCAGTGGTTCAGGCAGCATCTGTGGAGGGAATGGATAGGCAATCTTTTGGGTGGGGCCTCTTCTTCAGACTGATTGAATCAGACAGAACCATGATTGAATCGGTCTGAAGAAGGCTTCCAACCCCAAACGTTGTCTGTCCATGTCCTCCACAGATGCTGCCTGACCCGTTGAGTTATCCCAGCACTTTGTATGTTCAAGATGTCAGCATCTGCAGTTCCTTATGCCCCGTCCCACTTAGGAAACCTGAACGGAAACCTCTGGAGACTTTGCGCCCCACCCGGAGGTTGCAGGTGGTTGCCGGAGGTTGCAGGTAGTGGAAGCAGGTAGGGAGACTGACAAAAACCTCCGGGAACCGCACGGAAACCTTGGGTGGGGCGCAAAGTCTCCAGAGGTTTCCGTTCAAGTTTCCTAAGTGGGACAGGGGCATTATGTCTCCACCATTCAAGTAGAGATACCATTGCAATAATTTTGACACAACAAGATCTGTTAATATGATAAATGACCAGGCAATCTGTTATTTCAATCAATCAATCAATCAATCCAGCACTTTATTCATCCCCAAGGGGCAATTTAAAGGGCGCATTACAGTAGCTTTTAAAAAAAAAAGAAAGGGACACAATCAACGAAGAGACAAACATTCAAAGCTACTCTCTGCACCAACCGGTCGACCGCACGAGCAGTGACCCGGCAAGGATTGGGTTGTCAGCAGCGATACAATAATAAAGAACACACAAAATGTAACACAAACATCCACCACAGCATTCATCACTGTGGTGGAAGGCACAAACATTTGGCCAGTCCTCCTCCATTTCCCCCCCGTGTACAGGACCAGAGTCCAGAGTCAGTCCAGGATCGGCTCTTCCTCACCGGAGACCGCGGCTTTAAGTTGTTGTAGGCCGCAGGCCGGTGGTCGAGATTTAAAGTCCCCGCCGCAGCCAGAAGCACCGTAGACTGCAGAGCCGGCGGTCGAAGCTCCCCTCCAGGGGTGATGGTAAGTCCATGCCGGCCCCGCGGTATAAGTTGGCCGCGGGCCGGCAGTGATGACTTCTTCTTCCCCCGGGTCCCCCACGAGGGATCCCGGGCTGTAGACGCCGCACCAGCTGGAACTCTGCAGACCGCGGCTTCAGGCTGCGACTTCAGGCTGCCGGCTGCCCCGGGCCAGCGAAACGGAGCGCTCCCCTCCAGCGAGCCCCAGCGAGGGCTCACCCGCTCCACGCCGAGAGTCCACGCTGCGCCCGCCGCTGAAGCCCCGGGCGCGTCTCCGGGAAAGGCCGCGCCGATCCTTGATGTTAGGCCACGGGGGAGGCGACCTGGAAAAAGTCGCCTCTCCATGGAGGAGGCGACCGAAGCGGTTTCCCCCTCACCCCCCCACACCACCCCCCACACAAGACACACAAAAAACATTAATTACACACTTTAAAACATACTAAAAAATTTAAAAAAGTTGAAAAAACGGACGCACTGCTGACATGGCTGCTGCCAGAACAGCGCTCCCGCCATTGAAGTAGAGTTACCATTGCAATCATTTTGACACAACAAGATCTGCCAATATGATAAATGACCAGGCAATCTGTTATTTTCAGTGATGTTGTTGCAAGATAGATATTTATCAGAACAGAATGAAAACCCAGTCTTTCTTGAAGTAGCGCTAAGTACTTTATTAATATATACCTGAGAATCAGATGAGACTTCAGCTTACAATCCAGCGGTATGAATATTGATTTCTCTAACTTCAAGTAACCCTTGCTTTCCCTCTCTCCAACCATCCCTGTTCTCTGACTGGTTCTAGTCCTGATTAAATATTACTCATTGTATGCCACGTTGTCACCTTCCCCTCAGCTAACACTGAACCATTCCACATTTTCTTATCATCGTCTGCTTTGATCTGTCGTTTTCATACCGTACCCTTCTATATCTCTTGACTCCCTCTCCCCTGACTCTCAGTTTGAAGAAGATTCTTGACCTGAAACGTCGCCCATTCCTTCTCTCCAGAGATGCTGCCTGACCCGCTGAGTTACTCCAACTTTTTGTGTCTATCTTCAATTTAACGTTATTTTAACATGGATGAAACCTGCAGATATTTGCTGTGATTTCAAGATGTCTGTCTCATACCTGTAGCTCTTTCATTGGCTTCACATCAGAATCTGCCTGGTTATTCCCTTATGAAAGAACTTGAAGAGTTTCACCATGTTACTACAATGTTTGTGCTGTTGTTTTTCCCCATTCATTTTAACCCCAGTGCTGACTGCTGGAGAGAACGATCAGGACAAAGGTTGTCTAATTAAGAGAGGCCTTCATAGACAAATGCAACGCCAAGGGCTTCTCCCCTGACTCAGTCTGGGAGTCAAATATAAAGCTAATAACTGATTTATTTATTTTTATTTAGCGAATGCAAAGTCCTTTAGTCAAGCAGTTGCCTCTTGATCTGCTGTATGAAGGGGCACAAGTCCTCCTTTGAGTCTTTGATGAGGGCATGCTTCAATGATGTGTTGCATTGTTTGCTGCTGATAATCAGCTGTCTTCATGCCCCCACATCCCCCAGAACTAGTGTCTGTGATTGTGTCCCGCATGAGAGGTCAGCTATGGACCTGCCTCTGGATAATGATACCTGATTTGCAATGCAGGGAATCCAGAGAATGGGTGATTGAGGAACCATGATGCGTGTCACTAAATGTCCGTGTGATTAAATCAATGGATCAAAACTTGTGGTGCTACATGGTACAATCTTGTTCTGAAATTGCGGATTAACACGGCATGTTGCAGAGCAATTGCTAGTGTATTTTCTGGGTTGAAGGATGATCGTAAGTTTATAGGTTCTCGGAGCAGAATTAGGCCATTCAATAGACAATAGACAATAGGTGCAGGAGTAGGCCATACGGCCCTTCAAGCCAGCACTGCCATTTAATGTGATCATATCTGATCATCCCCAATCAGTACCCCGTTCCTGCATTCTCCACATATCCCCTGACTCCGCTATCTTCAAGAGCCCTATCTAGCTCTCTCTTGAAAGTTTCCAGAGAACCGGCCTCCACCGTCCTCTGAGGCAGAGAATTCCACAGACTCACAACTCTCTGTGTGAAAAAGTGTTTCCTCATCTCCATTCTAAACGGCTTACCCCTTATTCTTAAACTGTGGCCCCTGGTTCCGGACTCCCCCAACATCGGGATCATGTTTCCGAACCCTTAATAATCTTATATGTTTCAATAAGATTCCCTCTCATCCTAAATTTCAGAGTATACAATCGGCCCATCAAATCTACTCCTCCACTCAATCGTGGCTGATCTATCTTTCCCTCTCAACTCCATTCTCCTACCTTTTCCCCGTAACCCCTGATACCCATACTAATCAAGAATCTGTCAAGATATGCCTGAAAAATATCCCTTGACTTGGCCTCCATACAGCCAGCTGTGGCAATGAATTCCACAGATTCACCACCCTCTGTCAAAAGAAATTCCTCCTCATCTCCTTTTCAAAGGAACATCCTTTCATTCTGAGTCTATGACCTCTGGACCTTGACTCTCCCACTAGTGGGAATATCCTCTCCACATTCACTCCATCCAGGCCTGATCCAGGATGGAACCTAAATTGTAGAGGTATTGGTGGGATGGCCAGGGGAATGGGACATTCAAAGGCTGAAGACCAGGTCGAGGCCTGTGGGTGAGAATGGACCACTGTGGTAATCAGAACAGAAGCTGGAAGAGGGGAATAATAATAATAATAATAATAATACATTTTATTTATGGGCGCCTTTCAAGAGTCTCAAGGACACCTTACAAAAATTTAGCAAGTAGAGGAAAAACATGTAAGCGGAATGAAATAAATAGTAGAGACATGACTAGTACACAAATTAAAGACAGAATTCAATTCAAAACACAATATGAGGCAATTCAAGCACAGATGAAAAGGGAGGGGGACGTGGGGCTAAGGATAGGCAGAGGTGAAGAGATGGGTCTTGAGGCGGGACTGGAAGATGGTGAGGGACACGGAATTGCGGATCAGTTGGGGGAGGGAGTTCCAGAGCCTGGGAGCTGCCCTGGAGAAGGCTCTGTCCCCAAAACTGCGGAGGTTGGACTTGTGGTTGGAGAGGAGACTGGCTGATGTGGATCTGAGGGACCGTGAGGGTTGGTAGGGGGAGAGGAGGCCAGTGAGATATGGGGGGGCCCGATGGTGGAGGGCTTTGTAGGTGAGGACCAGGATTTTGTAGGTGATCCGGTGGGAGATGGGAAGCCAGTGAAGTTGTTTGAGGACTGGAGTGATGTGATGCCAGGATTTGGTGTGGGTGATGAGTCGGGCAGCTGCGTTCTGGACCAGTTGGAGTCGGTTGATGTAGGTGGAGCTGATGCCAAGGAGAAGTGAGTTGCAATAGTCCAGTCGTGAGGAGATGAAGGCATGGATGAGTCTTTCAGCAGCGGGAGGTGTAAGAGAGGGTCTGAGAGAGGGAATGGCAGAGGTGTTGAGTATGAGTATGAGTTGAGTATGAGTGGTCAGAAGTAATGGCAAACAGAATAGTGACTGAGATAAGGGGTTGGGTAGCAGAGAAGATTACGGAGAGTTGGTTTGTCAAGGAGGACCCTCTCTAACCTCTCCAGGTGCACAGTAGAGAGCATGCTGACCGGTTGCATCATGGCTAGGTTCGGCAACTTGAGCGCCCTGGAGAGGAAAAGACTACAAAAAGTAGTAAACACTGCCCAGTCCATCATCGACTCAGACCTTCCTTCCATCGAGGGGATTTATCGCAGTCACTGCCTCAAAAAGGCTGGCAGTATCAGCAAAGACCCACACCATCCTGGCCACACACTCATCTCCCTGCTACCTTCAGGTAGAAGGTACAGGAGCCTGAAGACTGCAACAACCAGGTTCAGGAATAGCTACTTCCCCACAGCCATCAGGCTATTAAACCTGGCTCGGACAAAACTTTAATCATTAATAACCCATTATCTGTTATTTGCGCTTTATCAGTTTATTTATTCATGTGTGTATATATTTATATTATGGTATATGGACACACTGATCTGTTTTGTATTAAATGCCTACTATGTTCTGTTGTGCTGAAGCAAAGCAAAATTTTCATTGTCCTATCAGGGACACATGACAATAAACTCACTTGAACTTGAACTTGAGTATTATGTCCAGTAGGAGAGTGCAGTCAGTGATCAGAGGTTTGAGGTAAGAAAGTGGGAAGAGAAAAGGGCCATGAAAGCTTACAGGGGATCAGGGCCCACAGGTATAGCAGAGTGTCGAGTGATCAGGGGCCAACTTGGATGGCCGCAAGTTATTTTCAAAACTGTAGCCAATCAAGGAGTTTGAGTCCAGTCAGTGAGTGGGCCCCATTCCTACTCTACAGAGATGCTGCCCGTCCTGCTGAGTTACTCCAGCTTTTTGTGTCAATCTTCAGTTTAAACCAGCATCTGCAGTTCCTTCCCACACACGTGACCTGTATTATGGTTTTGACTGTGCCAGACAAAAGATGGAATGCTCATGCAAAAAGCTCTCTAGTTAAGGTTCAAGTCCAGCGCTGCACAATGTAAACACAACATGGGAGCATTCCCCGCACAAGATGGGCTGGTTTTCAAACACACGGCAGGTGGAATGGTGTCACTTCATACGGATTATAAGTTGAAATCTTGAAAAACATATCAATAAGTACACTGTCATATGAGGAAAGATTGAAAAGACTAGGCTTGTATTCACTGGAGTTTAGAAGAATGAGGGGATATCTTATAGAAACATATAAAATTATAAAAGGACCGGACAAGCTAGATGCAGGAAAAATGTTCCCAATGTTGGGCGAGTCCAGAACTAGGGGCCACAGTCTTAGAATAACGGGGAGGTCATTTAAGACTGAGGTGAGAAAATACTTTTTCACCCAGAGAGTTGTGAATTTATGGAATTCCCTGCCACAGAGGGCAGTGGAGGCCAAGTCACTGGATGGATTTAAGAGTGAGTTAGATAGAGCTCTAGGGGCTAGTGGAGTCAAGGGATATGGGGAGAAGGCAGGCACGGGTTATTGATAAGGGACGATCAGCCATGATCACATTGAATGGCGGTGCTGGCTCGAACGGCCGAATGGCCTCCTCCAGCACCTATTTTCTATGTTTCTATGTGTCTACACTGTTTAATTCCAAGGGAAGGAAATTACCCAGGAATGATTGTGGTCTGTCCAAGGTGCTTTTTCAATCATGTAGCTGAAATAAACTGTGTTATGCTTTCAAATGTTACTCCTTTTTGTCTGAATGTTGTTCACTTGCTTCCTAACACATACTACACGATAAGGCTGCCCAAATTGGAGGAGGGGAGTTTGCGATCAAAGCCATGCATAGAGGCCCAGCGTAAGTGGTGGAAGGAGCACAGCACCGCACAGAGTATCCTCCCGCCTGTCGCAACAGCCACCTGCAGCCCCCTCCATGAAAGAGTCCACAGTTCCCATGCTGGTCTCATTAGCCACCTCAGAACCCACAAAAGTGGAGAAGAGGCAAGTCAAGGTCGATCCCAAGTTTCTGCCCATGTAGAAGGTGGCATGGGTATCTAGGTGTTAAATAAAATAGATCCTTTGGCAGGAAGGAACTACAGATGCTGGTTTAAATCGAAGATCGACCCAAAATGTTGGAGTAACTCAGCGGGACAGGCAGCATCTCTGGAGAGAAGGAATGCGTGACGTTTCCGGTCGAGACCCCTCTTCATATCTGAAGGGTCTCGACCTATTCCTTCTCTCCTGAGATGCTGCCTGTCCCGCTGAGTTATTCCAACATTAGCCTGATCAATCTGAAGAAGGATCTCGACCCGAAATGTCGCCCATTCCTTCTCTCCAGAGATGCTGCCTGCACTGCTGTTACTACAACATTTTGGGTCTATCTTAGATAGACAGAAGGCTTTTAAATAAGAATTACTTTAGTCATACAGTATGGAAACAGGCCCTATGGCCCAACTTGCCCACACCGGCCAACATGTCCCAGCTACACTAGTCCAACCTGCCTGTGTTTGGCCAAAATCCCTCCAAACCTGTCCTATCCATGTACCGGTCTGTTTCTTAATCATTGGGATAGTCCCTGCAACTACTTCCTCTGGAAGCTCAATCCATACACCCGCCACCCTTATAAGAGGTAAGCCATTTAGAACGGAGATGAGGAAACACTTTTTCACACAAAGAGTTGTGAGTCTGTGGAATTCTCTGCGGTGGAGGCTGGTTCTCTGGATACTTTCAAGAGAGAGCTAGATAGTGCTCTTAAAGATAGCGGAGTCAGGGGATATGGGGAGAAGGCATGAACGGGGCACTGATTGGGGATGATCAGCCATGATCACATTGAATGGCGGTGCTGGCTCGAAGGGCTGAATGGCCTACTCCTGCACCTATTGTCTATTGTCTATTAATTTTCTCAAAATATAACTGAAAATTTTACCTCTCCAGAGCATCACAAGGAGAACAATGCCTCAATTTGTTAAGACTTTGGACTTGTTTTTTCTTTGTAAACAATGTCAAAATATGGCGACTGTGCATTTGTGAGTTGCACAGAAGATTTTCACTATACTGTGCATAAATGACAATAACGAACCATTGACCAATTGCTAATGGGGGCATGAGCATGGAGGAATAGTATTTTAAAGGAAATATGTAAACCAAATACGAACAGAATATACTGTTTAAGGTTAGAATTGACATCTTTGATTGCCACCTCGACTGAAGGAGTTTGAGGAAACTGTGAATGGCAGTTCTCAATTTGGCCAAGGCCTTGCTGAAGTTTCACAAAGAACATAGGTATCAGAGTATATAATAAAATGTGGAGCCTAATATTAGCCTCGACCAGGAATTAAGCATTGTCTTTTGAAATTGATGAATAGTTTGGAGTGAATGATTAAGTAATGCTTCAACTACAGAGATGTTCTGTAATGTCTAAAATTATCTCCACAGATCAATGTCCCAGAGGACTGGAACTTATACTTATATGGTGAGAAGCCTTTGTGATCGAGCCAATCGCAGTATTTTGAAGTGCTGTCAGTGCTGTAAGCCTGGAAGTTCAGCATCCTGTGATAGTGATCAGATAATCCAATTTGAGCTTGGCTAAGGATAAATATTGGATAGGATCCTCTGAAGAAGTGTCCCAACCCAAAATCTGCCTCTTTCTCCCACAGATGTTGCCTGACCCGTTGAGTTCCTCCAGCATTTTGTGTTTTGCTCACAACTCCACCATCTGCAGTTCCTTGTGTCTCCTTGAGAGAATCTTTCTTGTTTCATATATGAAGACCTGCTTCCAGGCCTTTCTTAAGGGCCTGTCCCATGAGCATGCGACCTGCATGCGGCAAGCGCGACCTAAAGGGCGGGTCCCACTAGCATGCGCCTGCATGTGGCAAGCGTGACCAAACCAGAAGCGGGAGCCGCGCGGAGGTCGAGTGAGTGACACGTCGTCGAGGCGGCTGCGGGCCGGCAGGCCGTTGCTGCGCGGAATGTTTAAACACGGTCAGTTTTTCGGAGCCCCGCGCGATTTCGGGACCAGCTCCGCACAACTCCATACGGCTCCGGCGATCGAAATGGGATCAGCCCCGTGAGGCCGTACGGCTCAAGCGACCACGTTAGGTCGCGCTTGCCGCATGCAGGCGCATGCTGGTGGGACAGGCCCTTTAGTTCACGCTTGCCGCATGCCGGCGCATGCTCATGGGACAGGCCCTTTAGTGATGGAACATAGAACAATAGCACAGGAACGGGCCCTTCAGCCCAAAATATTTGTGCCAGACACGATGCCAAGTTAAACCGATTTCATCTGCTGGTACATGATTCATATCCCTCTGTTAAAGAAGGAAATGCAGATGCTGCAAAATCGAAGGTAGACAAAAATGCTGGAGAAACTCAGCGGGTGAGACAGCATCTATGGAGCGAAGGAAATAGGCAACGTTTCGGGTCGAAACCCTTCTTCAGTCTGAAACCCTTTTCCAGTCTTCAGTCTCACCCGCTGAGTTTCTTCAGCATTTTTGTCTACTTCCATATCCCTCTATTCCCCGCACCTCCATGTGCCTAACCAAAAGCCTATTCAACACCACTGTTGTAACTGCCTCCACCACCACCCCTGGCAATGCGTTCCAGACCCCCCCCCCCCCCCCCACACTCTGTAAAAACCGTGGTCTCTTTTAGATCTATCCATTTCATGCAAAAGGAGGTGCCTTTGACAGTGCACAACTTCCTCAGAGTCTCACCGGCAGCACAGTGGTGCAGCGGTAAAGATATTGCCTTACACCGCCAGACTCCCAGGTTCCATCCCGACTACAGGTGTTGTATGTACTGAGTTTGTACGTTCTCTCTGGGACCTTGTGGATTTTCTCCAGGTGCTCTGGTTTCCTCCCACACTCCAAAGACTTACAGGTTTGTAGGTTAACTGGCTTTGGCAAGATTGTAAATTGTCCCGAGTGTGTGTTGGATAGTGCTCGTGTACGTGGATCGCTGGTCGGCGTGGACTCGGTGGGCCAAAGGAGCTGTTTCCATGCTGTATCTCTAAAGTCTAAAGCTTCAGTCTGAACTTCAGCCACTAAGCCACTGGTCTGATGTTGGGAAAGACAACCCACGGGGTTGCATGACCATTCAACCATGTGAACCTTACTGTTTTAAAGTCAGAAATTATGTCCTAATCCTAGTCCATAGCACCAATGTAGCAGAAGGGCATAATTCAGGTGGCACAATGCCGCAGCTATTCGAGCTGCTGCCTTAGTGCCAGAGACCCGGGTTCGATTCTGACCTCAGGTACTGTCTGTGTCGAGTTTGCACGTTCTCCCTGTGACCACGTGCATTTCCATTGGTGCTCTGGTTTTCTCCCACATCCCAAATATGTGCAGGTTTGCAGATTAATTGGCCTCTGTAAATGACCCCTAGTGTGTAGGGTGTGGAGGAGAAAGTAAAATAACACAGAACAAGTGTGAACATGGTCAACGTGGATTCCATGGGCTGAAGGCACTGTTTCTCTAAGCTGCTGTATCTCGGAACTAAACTAAAGCTAGACTAATTACAAAATTACATGAACAGACAACTGCCAAGCTTACATTACAGATGAATTTATTGCAATAATAGGTAAAAGGATTGCTAGGAATTGTAGGGTTTCCATGAAAAAATGACGCAGGCAATTCTAAACCAAAGGGAAATTTAAGGGAAATAATGGCCAGAAATATTCTCTGCAGTCTCCTCAAATGTTCAAAGAAGTGATCACAGAACATGAAGAGGCACAGAAAGCCATTCCATTATTGACCCTATTCTGTCTCATATGTTCATAAATTCTTGGAACAGAATTAAGCTATTCAGCCATATAACCATATAACAATTACAGCACGGAAACAGGCCATCTCGGTCCTACAAGTCCGTGCCGAACACTTATTCTCCACTAGTCCCATCTACCTGCGCTCAGACCATAACCCTCCATTCCTTTCCCATCCATATACCTATCCAATTTATTTTTAAATGATAAAATCGAACCTGCCTCCACCACTTCCACTGAAAGCTCATTCCACACAGCTACCACTCTCTGAGTAAAGAAGTTCCCCCTCATGTTACCCCTAAACTTCTGTCCCTTAATTCTCAAGTCATGTCCCCTTGTTTGAAACTTCCCTACTCTCAATTGGAAAAGCTTATCCACGTCAACTCTGTCTATCCCTCTCATCATTTTAAAGACCTCTATCAAGTCCCCCCTTAACATTCTGTGCTCCAAAGAATAAAGACCTAACTTGTTCAACCTTTCTCTGTAACTTAGTTGCTGAAACCCAGGCAACATTCTAGTAAATCTCCTCTGTACTCTCTCTATTTTGTCCATCAAGTAGCCCATCAAGTCTACTCCACCATTCAATCGTGGCTGATCTGGAGTCATAAAGTCGTATAGCACAGAAACAGGCCCTTCAGCCCAGCTTGGCCATGCCGACCATATCTCCATGCAGAGAAATCCCATTAGTATCATTCAATGACGTCTTCCTCATAGCTTTACAAATGATTCCCTCTCCAGCATCCATCTTATTCCTGAAGTCACTAATTGATTCTGTTTTTCCACCACTTCACAGGTAGTGAACACTCTGCCATAAATGATCTCTGCATAAAGTTTGTTCGTGATAGGAGCAGAATTAGGCCATTCAAGTCTACTCCGCCATTCAATCATGGCTGATCTATCGAAAAGAAAACATTTCTCATTATATTCCATTTATACCTTTTTACCCAACATTTTAAATCTGTATCCCACACTCCTTGAACCAAGTGCTAACGAGAACAGCTTCACCCTATTCACTCCATCTAAACTAGTGATTTGCTTGTGTCACAAATGTAATGGTCATGCAAGCCTACCTGAGTATCTTGCGTATTCGTCCAGTTAGAATGGAAAAAGACAGGCTCAGTTCTGTAAGAAATTTCATCCCACTTAACATTTCGCCGATTCTCACCAACATAAGTTCGCCCTCTTGTGTGATTCCACGTACGTCAAAGGTTCTTGTCGGGAGTGTCAGCGATCTGAGCTGCGGGAATGCAACTTGGGTCAAGAGGAGTTCAAAATGCTCCATTTCCAGGTGTACGTTGTGGACTAATTCCAACTTCTGCAGTGTCTCAGGCCTGACCAGATTGATGATGTAGAAGAAGTTCCTCAGGGACAAACTGTCAGCCCTGAACTCCACGCAATGGATCTTCAGTGGGCACTGCTTTCTCAACAGCAAGGCCTCAACCACTGTTTCATAGTTCCGCTGTGTCACAAACAGGCTGAGCAAAACCTCAACTGAAATATCTGACACCAGGCTTCCGAGCTGACATGCCTCTACCTCGACCTGCAGGTCAAAGCAGGTCCGTGCCATCAACTCCGTTCTTCCCCACCTCCCTAAGGTTTTGCCACACTTGCAGGGCTGAGATTCCCTGTCTACAAGGCCCGTCAGATCAAACACTTTCAGCCTCTTGAGATATGTGTCTGAGGTGTGCAACACATAGCTCTTCAGCCCTGACACACACGCTTGCAGGCAGAGCAGGCAGGTCCTGCTGCACAGATCTTCCTCGCAGTCTGGGGTCTTCCCCAGGAGTTTCCTGATGCTGAATTCTGCCAACGGCCACCTTTCCACTAAGTCGTGAATGAGCGCGGCTTGCTCCAGCATGTAGCTCGCTTTGAAGAGCAAAGGGTACAGGTTGTGCGCAGCCGAGGCGATACTTCTCTTCGCGATCTGGGCATTGGATACCAGGGCTTGGGCACACATGAACCGCAAGGTCTTCATTCTGCCTCGGCTCTGTTGGGCTTGCAGCTTCCTGTGTTCACGCCCCTGTGATGCGTGACTTTGAGTGACCCAGGATCTCACTCACATTCGGTGTCATGTATTTTTAGCAGCGGCACTACAGTGTCAGCTGCTCTCTCCTGAACAGGAGACATCGCAGTCATGTGTTCAAGCCAACGGCTATTTTAAAAGCAAACAGCTAGGCAGGCCAAGGCTGAGACTGCATTTGCCTGGGAACTGTTTCCCTGAGATCTAAATGATCTAGTCAATACAAAACCATCCGATTGAACTTTGGTCTGCCAACAGTCATGTAAACACAAAAATACAAAATACATGAAACATGAAATTAATGTGACATGTGGAAAGGATTGGGGATGTGCAAAGATTTTGGGGTGGGGGTGGGGGGGGGGGGGGGGGTGGAGTCAGTCTCAGGTTATCCGATGACAGAAGGGGGAGGGGTGGTACAGTTTCATAGCCACAGGAAAAGAATATCCTGTGGCGTTCTGTCATAGTGTCATTGAGTGATACAGTGTGGAAACAGGCCCTTCGGCCCAACTCGCCCTCACCGGCCAACAATGTCCCAGCTACACTAGTCCCATTTGACTGTGCTTGCTCCTTATCCCTCCAAACCTGTCCTATCCATGTACCTGTCTAATTGGTTCTTAATTGATGAGATAGTCCCAGCCTCAACTACCTCGTCTGGCAGCTTGTTCCGTACTCCCACCACCATTTGTGTGGAAAAGTTACCTCTCGGATTCCTATTAAATCTCTTCCCCTTCACCTTGAACCTATGTCCTTTGGTCCGCAATTCCATTAACATGGGCAAAAGACCCTGTGCATCTGCCCGATCCATTCCTCTCATGATTTTGTATTCCTCTATAAGATCTTCTCTCATCCTCCTGCGCTCCATGAAATAGAAACCCAGCCTACTCAACCTCTCCCTATAGTTCACACCTTCTAGTCCTGGCAACATCATCATAAATCTTTTCTGAACCCTTTCAAACTTGACAATATCTTTCCTATAACATGGTGCCCAGAACTGAACACAATATTCTAAATGCAGTCTCACCAACATCTTATACAACTGCAACATGACCTCCCAACTTCTATACTCTGGATCTTTTTTTTTTTTTTTTTTTTTTTTTTTTTTTTATTATGAAACTACTTTTATTCAAAAAATAAACATAAACATAGAGTATTAACACAATCAAAGACTGCCTATGCTGACAGTTTACAAGCAAATGATCGTCAAATTAATAACATCAACGTCAACTGGACCCACGAAATGGCCGTTGAAGGTCGGGTGTTCCATTTATCAACAAAACACTCGACCTTCAACGGCGACCAGTATCCATGGAAAGCCTCCAAAGTCCCGATGGACACCACGTGTTCCCTCTTAACACTTAAACAAAATTATCAAATTAAAATATTAACATTCTTATCGATAATGTATTCAACCTCCTGTGGTGACCAGCGTTCACAGAAGGCCTCCACAGTCCCCATGGACACCGCGTGTTCCTTTTCTAGGGACACGCGAGCTCGGACGTAACCCCGGAAAAGGGGCAGGCAGGCGACCGGTGTGCGGCCATCGACTGCCCGCTGCCTGGACCCGCGAATGGCCATCTTGGCCAGGCCCAGGAGCAGACCAACAGGGAGACCCACTCCTCCCTCCCATCCTTCCCCCCTCTGCACCGGATCTCTACTCTGGATCTTGGTGAAACTAGTCTGTTGCTGAAGATACTCCTCAGGTTGACCAGTGTGTCATGGAGGAGGTGAGCTCTGCTGTCCACGATGCCCGCAGTTTGAGGAGCATCCTCCTCTCCAAGACCACCCCCCTTGAATCCAACTCTGCCCCGGGATGGAGCCAGCCTTCCTGAAACCACAGCTATAACAGTATGGAGAAGGCTCCAGACCCCAGACATTGCTTATCCATATCCTCCAGAGATTCTGCTTGACCTGCCAAGTTACTTTGACCCTCTACACTTCAAAAGCAAGCATGTTGCCAGAACAAGCCACAGTGATTCATGAATTAGTAGAAAAGAACTGACTCTAGATTCCAGCATCTGCAGTTGTTTGTGTTTCCATTCTACCGCAATTCTTCCTCAACATGAGCACCACATATTTTTCCATCTATTGTTCATTCATAGACATCAACAGGTTGCATTAGAGCTGGTAAGAAATACATGGAACAATAACAGCAACTTGCATTTCAACTGTATTCTTTCATGGTGTAATTTGTTCAAGACCATTGGCACCAATTGTACAAGACATTGGTGAGGCCACATTTAGAGTACTGTGTCCAGTTTTGATCAGTCAGTTATAGGCTGGAAATTAAGCTGGAAAGAGAGCAGAGAGGATTTACGAGGTTGTTGCCAGGACTTGAGGGGCTGAGCTATAAGGAGAGTTTGGACAACTAAGACTATATTCCTTGGAGCGCAGGAGGATAAGGGGCGATAGTTAGGATCAATGCATGAAGTCTTTTACCCATGATAGCGGAATCAAAAACCAGAGGTCTTAGGTTTCAGTTGAGGGGGACAAGATTTAATAGAAATCTGAGTGATAGTGCATATATGGAACAAGCTGCCAGAGGAGGTAGTTGAGGCAGGTGGAATGTAACAGCATTTAAAAGAAGCCTCGCGGGTCGATCTGCGGTCGGCGGTTGATGGTTATTATCTAAATGGTGGCCGATTAGGAAAAGGGGAGATGCAACGAGACCTGGGTGTCATGGTACACCAGTCATTGAAAGTAGGCATGCAGGTGCAGCAGGCAGTGAAGAAAGTGAATGGTATGTTAGCTTTCATAGCAAAAGGATTTGAGTATAGGAGCAGGGAGGTTCTACTGCAGTTGTACGGGGTCTTGGTGAGACCACACCTGGAGTATTGCGTACAGTTTTGGTCTCCAAAACTGAGGAAATACATTCTTGCCATAGAGGGAGTACCGAGAAGGTTCACCAGACTGATTCCTGGGATGTAAGGACTTTCATATGAAGAAAGACTCAGCTTGTACTCGCTAGAATTTAGAAGATTGAGGGGAGATCTTATAGAACAATTCTTAAGGGGTTGGACAGGCTAGATGCAGGAAGATTGTTCCCGATGTTGGGGAAGTCCAGGACTAGGGGTCACAGTTTAGGGATAAAGGGGAAATCCTTTAGGACCGAGATGAGAAACACATTTTTCACACAGAGAGGGGTGAATCTCTGGAACTCTCTGCCACAGAAGGTAGTTGAGGCCAGTTCATTGGCTATATTTAAGAGGGGGTTAGATGTGGCCCTTGTGGCTAAAGGGATCAGGGAGTATGGAGAGAAGGCAGGTACAGGATACTGAGTTGGATGATCAGCCATGATCATATTGAATGGCGGTGCAGGCTCGAAGGGCCGAATTGCCTACTCCTGCACCTATTTTCTATGTTTCTATGTGTCTATGAGAGGGTGGGGGAACTGCTGTGAGGGGGGGAGGGGAAGAACAATGGAGGACGCAAGCAAAGAATTCCACTGTCACCTGTGACAATAAAGTAGTCCATCCAAGATACTTGCAACAGGTTTAGCGGGATATTGGGCAAACACAGGCAAATGGATGGGACATCTTGGTTTGCATGGATAAGCTGGACTGACGGGAATTAATCCTAGCTGTTTGACTCTATGACCATGACTCTAATTAAAACAATTAGCACAAAGTCACATGAGTAGTTTGGAAAATTAACAAATGGCTTGGACAAAAAACAATAGATCTGACAAATGATGCTAAAATAGATGAGGCTTTATCTAGCTGCCACCTCTCTAAACCCAATTGATTTCTCTCATTTGACTCATTGCTTCTGCCACATCCATTATTGGAGGAACAGCAATTTCTCCAGTTTGTTGTTTTCCAATATAAAATTCATTTCCTGGTTGATGTTTGCATTTCTGGCATCTGCCTAAAGCTGAGGCAGACTGCAACCTTGCTTTCCTGTTTGGCTCAGAAATGAGTTTCCTATCTCCAATCTATCATGCCATTGAAGCTGTCTAATTTCACCTCTATTGCATTGCATAGCATTGACCCTGCCTCAGGTTCCCAGCTGTTGCTATCCTCATCCAAGCCACATTTAGAATAGAATAGAATAGAATAGAATAGAATAGAATGCTATTTATTGTCATTCAAACCTGGGTTTGAACGAAATTCCATTTCTATACTTTTTTACATTACAAACACAATCCAAGACCCACACTTAACATAATTTACATAAACATCCATCACAGTGAGTCTCCAACATCTCCTCACTGTGATGGAAGGCAAAGTCTTTATCTCTTCCCTTTGTTCCTTCTCCCGTGGTCCAGCAGTCCAACTGCAGTGTCGAGGCGAACTGGGACTCCGATGTTAAAGCCCCCGGCGGGCGATGGTAAGTCCTGAGGCCGTTTAAGCCACGCCGGGCGATGTTAGGCCCCGGCTCCATGTCCTTAAACCCGCGATTCCAGCGGGAGAAGTCGCCGTTGCGGAGCTCGGAAAAGCGGTCTCCCACCAGGGACCTGTGAGCTCCCGATGTTCCCGTCCACCGGGTCTGCGGCCGGTGCCTCCGAACTCCAAAAGTCGGGTCGCAGCCGCGCGCCACTACAGCTCTCCCCGCTCCGAAGTTGGCCAGCTCCGCGATGTCTGTTCCGCAGGCTCTGCAACTGGAGCCCTCAGGTTAGTCCCGGCCGGAGGTCGCCGCCGGCTCCACGATGTTAGGCCCAACGACATCCGAGACCCGACAGGGAATAGTCGGGTCCCCGCACAGGGAAGAGATTAACGGTTTCCCCCACAGCCCCCCCACCACTCCCCACATATACACAGCTAAAAAAAATAAATAAAAACTGACTCAAAGACATACATTTAACAAGACAAAAAATAAAAAAAGACAGACGACTGTAGTCGAGCCGCTGCCGTTAGGCGCCGCCACTCCCACAACATCTTTCGATGTAACGAGTCCAATGCTTTTCTGACCACTCTCTCACCTTCCATCCTTTGTAAACTCATGCTCATACCAGCATATAGCTTGTTCCAAGATTCATTCACCCCCCCCCCCCCTCCCAAAGCCTGCTGATCTATATTGGGCAATCTTATTTTTATCTTAAAATTCTCTTCCTAGTTTTCAATCCTTTCATTGCCTGTAAGCATATCCAGCTCCAGAAATGTTCCACATTTTTCCATATCCACCCATTTGTTTCGTCCTGACTTTTGGCCCTTGCTCATGGTCCGCTGTTTGGCCGGAAACTGGGAAGTTCACTTCCTCAACCTTACCACATCATCAAAGGTCCTCTTTAGAACCCAACCCTTGGTCTTGATATCATCAGAAATGTGGTGCAAATGGTGGCAGAGATGAAGAGCTTTGGAAGGATCTCTAGAATATGAAGGTTCAGATGTCAAAGCAAAAATGGGAGAACATCTCCTAATAAGTGCATCACTAATAAGATACTTCCTACACACTCCTCCACTCCCACACCCGGTCCCTTTCTTCATTAAGTTGATGGGGATAATGCAAATTTCTTAACTTCTGCAGTTACTTGCCAATGGTGAGAACTGTTGTCTCTATTATCTTTAGTTTAGTTTAGAGATACAGCGCAGAAACAGGCTCTTCGGCCCACCGTGTCCGCACCCACCAGCGACCCCCGCACATCAACACTGTCCTATACCCTGCACACACTAGGGACAATTTACATTTATACACTTTTACCAAGCCAATTAACCTACAGACCTGTGCATCTTTGGAATGTGGGAGGAAACCGAAGATCTCGGAAAAAAAAACCCATGCGGTCACGGGGAGAACGTACAAACTCCGTACAGACAGCACCCGTAGTTAGGATCGAACCTGGTGCTGTAAGGCAGCAGCTCTACCACTGTGTCACCTCATCATTGTCTGCATTGACATCTTCCTCGCTATTCATTTCTTATTTGGAAGAGCCTTCTCCCTTATCATCATAGGGACCCAAATCACAGATGCAGATTTATTTTCCTGCATCGCTGGCTGAACCAACCTGCTTCTGCCTGATAGGCAACCTCGTACAAACATCCGTCCTTGCCCGCAAGGAAGATGCGGCCATTGTCAGAGGCAGCGACTGCCAGTAGATAGGTGTTGTCCGTAGGGATGGAGAACAGAGGGTCCGGTAGGAGCTGCATCCCTCCACACAGACTCTTGATGGATTAATTGGAACCTTATTCTTTCCTGGTGATAATATGATCTCTTGTTATTTCTGCTGCTCAGCTCAGTGATTTAGATCAACACCCATCCTTGTCACTTTAATCTTAAAATACATATCCTTGTTTTCCATGTAATATGTTATAGCTTAATGTTCGGATTTTGCAGCTACTTTTAATTATCATTCATTTTCTTTCATGCTGTGATGTTGAGGACCGTGTCTGACAAGGATGTCAAAGCAATAGTATAAAATTATTGATGCTAATTCTCTGCTCTTTCTCACGTTTACTTGCAGATGGGACATGACCCCAAAGTGGTACCTGGCCCTAAAGTATCAGAAACATGCACAGTAAGCAATCTGGTCTGTTAATGGCTTCCAGGCCATAAGCACAAATAGGGATAGTCTATTCTGAAGGATCATAAAGATGTATTTAAGAGGGAGTTAGATGTGGCCCTTGTGGCTAAAGGGATCAGGGGGTATGGAGAGAAGGCAGGTACAGGATACTGAGTTGGGTGATCAGCCATGATTATATTGAATGGCGGTGCAGGCTCGAAGGGACGAATGGCCTACTCCTGCACCTATTTTCTATGTTTCTATGTTTCTAAAGGTGGAATGAGTTCCGAGAGAATTATGGAAGGGAGTTTGGCAAAGTGATGAAGAAAAGTTTCAGAGACTGATGTGAAGGAATTGAGGATACGTTGAATGACCCTACAGGAGACATTAAATCAAAAATAAACTGACCATCTGCTTATGGAAAGTGCAATCTCTGAGCATTTATTCGTTCAAAACAGTTGCAAGAAACAAAATTTGCAATGTCATGCCCCTTTAAGACCCAATTTGTGGGTGTTATTCCATTCTACTCTCTAATAGATGGCAAAACATTCTTGCAACATAAATGTTTAAGAAGGAACTGCAGATGCTGGAAAATCGAAGGTAGACAAAAGTGCTGGAGAAACTCAGCTGGTGCGGCAGCATCTATGGAGCGAAGGAAATAGGCAACGTTTCGGGCCGAAACCCTTCTTCAGACCGCAAAATACATGTTTTAATTAGCACTGTGATTGTGGAGCTCAGCCAATTCAGAGACAATTAAAATTAACTATGGGTGTTGTAAATCCAAAACCCAAACAGAGAACGCTAGAGACACTCAGGTTTAGGTTTATTATTGTCATGTGTAGCGAGGTACAGTGAAGAGCTATGTTTTGCATGCTATCCAAACAGGGTAGATATCAGGTGGCATCTCTGGAAAGAGAAATAGAATTAATGTTTCAGGTCAAAGACTCTTCATCAGAACCGTCTTCAGGTTTAATGCTTAGCACCTGCTGCATAATGCAATTAACCTGGGGTGTGGATATGTGCGGCAAGATACTTCAACCCATTGTCATAGTCATATAGCATGGAAATAGGCCCTCTACACCGCAACCAAGATGTCTCATCTAAGCTAGTCCCATTTGCCTGCATTTACCCAATATCCCTCTAAACCTTTCCTATCCATGAACCATTCCAAGTGCCCTATTAAACAATGTTATTGTACCTGCCTCAACTAAGTCCTCTGGTTGCTCATTCCATATACCCATGAAAAGGTTGCTCCTCAGGTTCCAATTAAATCTTTCCACTCTCACCTTAGTAGACCTATCTCCTCTGGTTCTTGATTCCCCTACCCTGGGTGAAAGACAGTGCATTCATAGATCAATTTCTATCATGATCTATTGCTCAGGCCCTCAAGTCAAGTCATGGCAACATCCTCATAAATCTGCTCTGCACTTTTCAGCTAAATGACCTCCTTCCTATAGCATTCATTCATCATCGTTGAAAACATTAGTGACGCAGTGGTGCTGATTTCCAACGGGAACGGTGACGGACGCACCACACATCTCTGTCCTCCAGTTCCTGCGGACTTCCGCCACTGGTAGTATAGGATTTTGGTGTGTGTGTTTTATCATCATTCCTTACAATGCTATGTACGACAGTGATCGCAACTTCTACTGAGGTGCGGATGGCCATTGGCTCGCTAGAAGCTCATCCGCCGTTTGACAGGTCTTGTTTTTGGTCCTGCTGGGGGTCCACAGCCCCCTCCTCACCTGGCAAACCAGGTGGGGGAGACGGTTTAGTCGCTGACTATCCAACCATGGAGCAGGTAGCACGGGATTACATAGTACCCATAGAGGGGCGAACTCCCCCAACCTGTCCTATAGCAGGATAACCAAAACTGAACACAGTCCTCTAAGTGTGACCTCGGCTACATCTTGTACCCCAGTAACATAACATCTGTGAGCAAATTTGTGCCCCATATCTGAGGAAGGATGTGCTGTCTCTGGAGAGGGTCCAGAGCAGGTTTACAAGAAAGATTCCAGGAATGAGTGGGTTAGCATATGATGAGCGTTTGACAGCACTGGGCCTCTGCTCTCTGGAGTTTAGAAGGTTGAGGGAGGACCTCATTAAAACTTACAGAATAATAAAAGGCATAGAGGGTTGTGGAAAGGATGTTTCCACTGGTGGGAGAGTCTAGGACCAGAGGTCATAGCCTCATAATTAAAAGGCACTCTTTTAGAAAGATGAGGAGGAACTTCATTAGTCAGAGGGTAGTTAATCTGTGGAACTCATTGCCACAGAGGGCTGTGGAGGCCAGGTCAGTGAATATTTGTTAAGGCAGAGATAGACAAATTGTTGATTAGAACGGGTGTCAAGGGTTATGGGGAGAAGGCAGGAAAATGGGATTCGGAGGCAGACATCTCTCCCATATCAACTCCTGTTTGTCAGCTATAAAACCTTGGATGCAACATAACTTCCTCAAACTCAACAGCGATAAGACAGAATTCCTCCTCATAGGCCCCAAAGCCACACTCAGCAAAATCAATAACCCCACTCTCACCATCGACGGCACCACTGTCTCCCCATCTCCCCAGGCCCGCAACCTTGGCGTGATCTTTGATTCCACCCTCTCCCTTGAGCCTCACATCCGCCATGTCATTAAAACCTCCTTCTTTCATCTCCGCAACATCGCCAAACTCAGACCCTCTCTCACACCTCCCGCTGCTGAAAGACTCATCCATGCCTTCATCTCCTCCTGACTGGACTACTGCAACTCACTTCTCCTTGGCATCAGCTCCACCTACATCAACCGACTCCAACTGGTCCAGAACGCAGCCGCCCGACACATCACCCACACCAAATCCTGGCATCACATCACTCCAGTCCTCAAACAACTTCACTGGCTTCCCATCTCCCACCGGATCACATACAAAATCCTGATCCTCACCTACAAAGCCCTCCACCATCTGGCCCCCCCATATCTCACTGACCTCCTCTCCCCCTACCAACCCTCACGTCCCTCAGATCCACATCAGCCGGTCTCCTCTCCATCCACAAGTCCAACCTCCGCAGTTTTGGGGACAGAGCTTTCTCTAGGGCAGCTCCCAGGCTCTGGAACTCCCTCCCCCAACTGATCCGCAATTCCGTGTCCCTCACCATCTTCCAGTCCCGCCTCAAGACCCATCTCTTCACCTCTGCCTATCCTTAGCCCCACGTCCCCCTCCCTTTTCATCTGTGCATTAATTGCCTCATATTGTGTTTTGAATTGAATTCTGTCTTTACTTTGTGTACTAGTCATGTCCCTACTATTTATTTCATTCCCCTTACATGTTTTTCCTCTACCTGCTAAATTTTTGTAAGGTGTCCTTGAGACTCTTGAAAGGCGCCCATAAATAAAATGTATTATTATTATTATAGACATCAGCCATGATTGAATGGCGGAGTAGACTAATTCTGCTCCTATAACTTGTGACCTTGTGACCATCCCAACTTCCACAATCACTGATAAAGGTCAATATACCAAAAGCCTTCTTTATCAACCCTTCTGTGACATGTTTTTAGGGAGCAGTGTACCAATACTCTCTGTTCTACAACACTCACCAGGGCCGTGCCATTCATGGTGTATGTTCTGCCCTAGTTTGACTTCCCGAAATCCAACACCTCACACTTATCTACTTTTGTGTCGAAAGAGGTTAATATAATGGAACAGTTCGCTGTTCATTACCACCACAAAATAATAATTGAGTCTGCTGCATGCTAATTTTACAGTCAACTTGGATCAGTGTGTCCTCCCAGCTGTATCTTTCACATCTCCTCCATTACATCCTGTCAATTATTAATGCCCACAATTATAGGCATCTCATTTTCATGCTCTTGAATTCTCTCTCTTTACCTCCCTGCCTCAACAACTCACTTCCTTAAACCCTTCTCTATGACTGAGTATTTGGCAATCCACTGCAAACGGCAAAGAATATCTTCGTCTTTGACCCAGTATTTTTTATTTTATTTACATAGAACGCAGTGTTGGAATAATTCAGCAGGTCAGGCAGCATCTCCGGAGAACATGGATAGGCAATGTTTCAGATCAGGATCCTTCTTCAGACTGAAGAAGGGCCCTGACCCGAGGTATCCCGTATCCATGCTCTCCAGAGATGCTGCCTGATCCGCTGAGAAACTCCAGTTATTTTCTTCTATGCAAGGTTCCAGCAGGTACAGTTCTTGCATCTCCAGTGGGTTTTTTTCCCCATCTGATTATGCATGTGGAGCATCTTTGGAAGAGGCTGACAGGGCTATGTAAATGTATGTTGCAATTGTTAAGGGCCTGTCCCACGAGCATGCGACTGCATGCGGCAAACACGACCAAACCAGATGCGGGGGCCGCGCGGAGGTCGCGCGGAGGTCGGGTGATCCCCGTACAGGGCCGGTCCCACCAGCATGCGACTGCATGCGGTGAGCGCGACCAAACCGGAAGCAGAGGCCGCGCGGAGGTCGAGTGAGTGACGTGAAGTTCGAACGAAGTCCGCGGGAAGTTCGCGCGTGACGTCCGGCGTCAAGACACTGCGTCCGGCGTCGAGATGTTGTGCACGCCCGTCGAGGCGGTGCGTACGGCGTCGAGGCGGCTACGGGCCGGCAGGCCGTTGCCGCGCGGAATTTTTGAACACTGTCAGTTTTTCGGAGCCCCGCGCGATGTCGGGACCAGCTCCGCACAACTTCATACGGCTCCGGCGATCAAAGTGGGACTGGCCCCGCGAGGCCGTACGACTCAAGCGACCACGTTAGGTTGCGCTTGCTGCATGGAGTCGCATACTCATGGGACAGGCCCTTTACTGTTCGGCAGCGAAAATATATGCCTTGGTCGCCAGAAACAAAATCACAGCATATAAAAAAGAATAAAGGAAGCAGGTCGTTTTATTTGCTGCCAGTTTTAGTCCATAGAATAGGCAAGCAATCGTATGCAGTAGGTCCATCAATCGTCACATAGCAAAGCTTACCCATTTGTTTATATTGCTGCAAATGTACAAGATCAAAAGAATATGAACGGGTAGGATTATTTCCAGAATATTAATGAAGAAAAGTAGTTTGGGATTTTAATGGCAATGGACATCTGGCATGAAGAATATTTACAGCATGTACTAGAATATTTACTGTAAGACATTAACAAGTGGAATAAAAGCAAGCAGAACCAAGAAGCAATTGTAACTCAGGCTTGTGTTTGCCTCAGTTTCTGACCTGCTGGCTCAATAAAAACACACCAGCGTTTGATCCCTCGGACATTCAGATCACTTGATTATAATTGCCTGCCATTGCATGGGAAGCAACTGCTTTTCACACATTGTTCAGTGCACCAGTCAAATGTGTCCAAATCATCAGTGGCTCAGGTTCCGACACCACCACACAGACCTCTTGCTGGGAAGTGAAAGAAACAAAGCAAATTTTGCAGTACAGATATCAAATCGTGTGGAATATCTGGAAAACCGAGAGGGATAGAGATGTTTTTTTGGTGAAAAAGATAATGCCAAACATAAGAAATAAATATTTACACAAATATAGCACTGCTAGACAATTTGATTTATACACCAGCTATGGTAAAGGATTCATCTATATCTACAATGTTGCAGTTTCAAAGGTACAGCCACAATAAATTGCACAAGAATATAGGTCAGGCAGCAAAGGCACCTCATTATTTACAGAATGAAATATAAAAGTTTAAAAATAAGCTATAAAAAACTAACCATAGCTATACTTATATATACATATACTCTAGTTACTTCCCATTTATCATTTGGGCACATTTTTAATGTCCTTTATTAATGCAAGGAGGGATATCCCATGAGTAATTGTCCTTTTCAGACATCCAAATACTCATGCACATTATCTCAATCATTCGTTCTGTTTTGCATTTTGAGAAATACATAGCGGCTCCTTTGTGGGGTACTTAACGTCCATTGCAGCAACAACTTACAACAAGCAGTCTACTGCCTCAAATGTGAAAAAGACTTCTTCACTGGGCATGTAAGATAGTTTGTGGAATTGTCCATTCAGAGCTGTTAAAACAAAAACATGATGACAAGAATAAGCACGCCTTGATCAATTCACCCGTAGCATTCATAGACCTCAGAGTTGGACAACCTAAAGATTAGATACATGATGATCTGACCATGGCCATGTTCAGCAGTATTCTACAATTGATATTAGATCATAACTGACAGATATCTGGACTACATTTATTCATCCTGCGTACTTATCATTAAATACCCTGATGAAAATCTATTCATTTAAGTGTTAACGTTTTCCTACTGATGCCCCAGAAACAAGATGGCTTACAACCCAATGGCATGAACAATGTAGTCTCCAATTGTATGTAACTAACCTACAAACAACACCATCCCGCCCGCCTTACCTGTGCCCCACCTGGATGTGCACCCATTTCTCCCTTCCCCCTTCTCCCCCGATCCGTCCAGATACATTCCTTCCTCTGGCTTCATATTACATGACTCTTCTCTCCTTATCTCGCTACCTTTTGGCTTTTCATCTCTGGCCAACCTTTGTCCAACCATCCGCCAATAAAAGTGCCCCTCACCTATGTCGATCTATCCCCCATCTTTCTTTCAGCTTTCTCCCCTTACTATAATCAGTCTGAAGAAGGTTCATGATCAGAAACATTGCTTATCCATGTTCTCGAGAGATGCTGCCTGACCCGTTGAGTTACTCCAGCACTTTATGGCTTCATAGGGGTGGTTGTTCCAGACTACCGCAGTGAAGTCTGGAACAACCACTGAACACAGCCTGGAGTGGAGTGGAATGTTTCTACCGCTGTACCACAGAGAGCATATTAACGTATGGCATCTCTGTGTGGTATCTCAGCTGCACGGAGGCGGAGAGGAGAGCTCTTCAGCGTTTCGTCCACAGAGCGCAGAAGATTATTGGGACACCGCTACCAGCCTTGGAGGGCATCTACTACACACGGTGCCTCAGGAAGGCCGTCAGCATCCATAAAGACTCCTCACACCCTTGTAATAGTCTGTTCGAACTCTTACCTTCCAGCAGACGTTACAAGGCCTTCTACGCCCGCACCTCCAGACTCAGGAACAGCTTCATCCCCAGAGCTATAGCTGCTCTGAACCGGCCCTGCTGAATGCCCCCCACCCCCATGAACTGTCTCCCTCGGATGGTCACATCTCACAGACACATCTGCACTTTAGACTGTTTTACTGTTTTACTGTTCTTTTTACAAATCATGTTTCTCGGGGTAAATCTAAATCTAAATTTTATTAGTTGTTTAAGTTATGACATCAGATGGAAGCTGCATACCAAATCTCGTTGCACATATGTGCAATGACAATAAAATATATTATTATTATTATTATTATTAATATAACAATAAACAGAGGAAAAAACACTGGCTGGCAATACCCAGTATTCAGTCCATGCGCCACAGTTTAGATGCATTAATTTCATTGGATCATCTTACACAAACGTCATTGTAAGAGCATATCCTTCACTGAGTGGTTACATAAAATATCGATGATTCAAGGTATTTGCTCACCTACAAGTGAAAGCCTGATGCAACAGTAGGAAATCGTAACGGCAAAATGTATTAAATACTGGGCAAGAAATAAATGGAGAAACTGGGACTGACAAACAAAGGGGAATTGACAACAAAGGGAAAAAATGGAGACCCAAGAGCCTGCAGATGCTAAAATCCCAAACAAAAATTGAAATGTTGGAGGGTCAGGCAGCATCGGTGGGGGGGGGGAATGGAGAATTGCATCAAGTGCCAGATCCTAAACAACGCCCATCCATGTTCTCCACAGATGTCACCTGACACACTGTGATCAAAAGCTTTGAACCTATTTTTCTTTAATTCATCCTTGGATAAGGCCATCCTGGAATGTGGTATCAATCCTGTGTTGCCTGAAAATGCTGGTAGATCTGGTACATAGTTGTATAGTTTACCACCTCACTTTAGAGGGCATTAAGATTCACCCATTTTAATGTGGGATAGGAGTAATGTATAAGATTTTATATGTACTTTATGATATATTTTTTAATATGCAATGCATTTTTTAATGTAATGTTGCCCCTTGTCTGGACCTCGAGTCTGTAATAAAGTTTATTGTTATTATTATACACTACATTGGGTTGGGACAATAGGCTTCTTTTCCCAATGGACAATCAGACCAATTCATTATTGCCTCTTATTGCTAATAATTGTGTTTTCCTTTAACTAAACATGATTCCTCAATTAAAAGCAATTGAATTCAAAGTCTTAAATCACCACTGGGGACTTAATTGATGTTCTTTAGACCATAAGTTCATTAAAAATGAGTTCACTTGGGTAGCTTACAAACCGATCGAATGAAAATGGAATTCTCGATATTTGATTAACATGTTCCTTCCTTTGACCTTCTTTTTTCTCGGCCCAGCCACCCCATCTCTCTCACTATCATAGAAACATACAAAATAGGTGCAGGAGTAGGCCATTCAGCCCCTCGACCCAGCACCGCCATTCAATATGATCATGGCTGATCATCCAAAATCAGTACCCTCCGTTCCTGTTTTTTCCCGATATTCCTTGAGCCCCAAGAACTAAATCTAACTCTTTCTTGAAAACATCCAGTGAATTGGCCTCCACTGTCTTCTGTGGCAGAGAATTCCACAGATTCACAACTCTCTGGGTGAAAAAGCTTTTTCTCATCTCAGTCCTAAATGGCCTACCCCTTATTCTTAAAATGTGACCCCTGGTTCTGGACTTCCCCAACATCGGGTACATTTTTCCTGCCCTCTCTTTATCCCCCCTCCCCCTGTCCCCTCCCAACTATATCCCATCCTCTGGCTTTAAATATCACTCCTCTTCTCTGGGACGGGGGAGGAGGGGAAGAAAGAGAGGACAGGAAAAATGTTCCCGTGTTGGGGAAGTCCTCTTCTCTCCTTATCTGACATCCATTTGTTTCCTTTTTGTGTCCTTTTTCGGCTCCAGGCTTTATCCTGGCCCCACCTCATTTCCAGCTTCCTTCCACCCACTATCTGAAGAAGGGCTCGACCCAAAATATTCACCTATCCATGTGTCCCCCAGTGATACTGCCTGATCCATTGAGTTACACCAATACTTTGTGTTTTGCCTTAGCTTAGAGTTGCTACTATGCTTTGATTTATAAAGGCTTCGAATAACTGTCCTAATGTTTTTATCTGCCTCAGAATCTTAAACATTCAGATGTTATCTGCTCTTAATTTATTATCTAAATTGTTACAGTGGTTCTAAATAGATTTACACCCACAAAATTAAAATTATGTACCTGTTGTACACTTTAGGATTGTTGTGGAAAGGAAAGTAATTGCAAGTTAAGACAGGGAATCTGCTCACTTCTACATAAGAAACACAGTTAAAGTTAATAAATAATAGCTCAAATAAAGCACCATTTGAAACATGCTAATCACCTTTGTTATCTTCCCATTTAGGGGTTATTGTTTAGTAAATCACCACCTATCCCTGTTTGAAATGATTAGTCTGATTAATTCTCCAGGATATTTTAACTTATAAAATCCAGTTACTTACTGAACTATCTTTGGAAACACTTGCAAGTTAAACCAGTGTTGAGAAGCCTATTGATACATGGGAGACTTTACACTGCCAAAAGAGTGAAGGAAAGGCACCAAATTAACATTACTAGCTGGTGGATGCTCAGAACAGTGACTTGTCCAATTGTTGGGCAAGGTGTAGAATATAGAGCAACATCCATTCATCATTGATTACTACAATTTAAGCACATGTCACTTTCTTCATCATATAGAATCATAGAATTATAGAATATAGGTGCAGGAGTAGGCCATTCAGCCCTTCGAACCTGCACCGCCATTCAATATGATCATGGCTGATCATCCAACTCAGTATCCTGTACCTGCCTTCTCTCCATACCACCTGATCCCTTTAGCCACAAGGGCCACATCTAACTCCCTCTTAAATATAGCCAATGAACTGGCCTCAACTACCTTCTGTGGCAGAGAGTTCCAGAGATTCACCACTCTCTGTGTGAAAAATGACTTGTGAAAAATGAAATATCTTAGAATCCAAGTGACAGTGTACATAATAAAAGAATAAGAGACACAAAAGGTGACCCGAAAACGTCACCTATTCCTTTTCTCCAGAGATGCTGCCTGACCCGCTGAGTTACTCCAGCTTTTTGTGTCTGTCTTCGATTTAAACCAGCATCTGCAGTTCCTCCCTATACATAATAAAAGATGTGCCCCAACCCGGTCACTCCTTCTTCTCCCTGCTCCTGTCCGGCAGAAGATACAGATGCTTGCAAGCACGCACCACCAGATTCAGGAACACGTGACCAGGCTTCTGAACGGTCCTTCCATAATTTAGGGTACTGTTCGATTCACCTCTATACCATTGTGGACATTGGACTTTGTCTGTGGAATTGATGCACTGCAATGCTAAGAAATGTATTCTGTTCTCTGTATCTTCCTCTTTGCTCTGTCTATTGTACTTGAGCTTGATTTGATGCTATATCTGAAACATAGACCGTGGCCAAGGAAGGAAGGTTCAAGTTGAGTATAATTCCTTCTATTTATTTCATAACCAAACCGCCCATTCTCCGTAAATTGGCTAACACATCCAGTTATTAATGCAAACGGGAGTTAAGGTGAATAAAAAAAATAATGGGGTGAAGACACAGAGAAGGGGTAAAGAGAGAAGGATAAAGAAAGACATAAAAAAAGGAATGAGTAGGAGAATAATGCAGAATGAAAGAAAAAGGGTGAATAGCAGAAGATAAGCTGCATTTTAATGATTTTAAAAATGGAACGGCAGCAGCAAAAATCATTTCACAAAATTGACATAATTTCTCATCCAAGATCAGCACATATTGCCAAATCCAATAATCGTTTACAAAGAGTTGGAATTATTGATCATACTCAAATAATATTAGAACATTATTGTTCAATTAAAGGGGAACTGAATACAATCAATCAGTTAAAAACATAATTTATTCACATCCACAGAGAAAGACATGCAGAAAAGAAAGCATTTGTTTTGTGTTATTTGTCCCTACTTCAAAATCTCACAATGTGATTGAGGCAGTGCAGCGTAGGTTCACGAGATTGATCCCTGGGATGGCGGGACTGTCATATGAGGAAAGATTGAAAAGACTAGGCTTGTATTCACTGGAGTTTAGAAGGATGAGGGCGATCTTATAGAAACATATAAAATTATAAAAGGACTGGACAAGCTAGATGCAGGAAAAATGTTCCCAATGTTGGGCGAGTCCAGAACCAGGGGCCACAGTCTTAGAATAAAGGGGAGGTAATTTAAGACTGAGGTGAGAAAAAACTTTTTCACCCAGAGAGTTGTGAATTTATGGAATTCCCTGCCATAGAGGGCAGTGGAGGGCAAGTCACTGGATGGATTTAAGAGAGAGTTAGATAGAGCTCTAGGGGCTAGTGGAGTCAAGGGATAAGGGGAGAAGGCAGGCACGGGTTATTGATAGGGGACGATCAGCCATGATCACAATAAATGGCGGTGCAGGTTCGAAGGGCCAAATGGCCTCCTCCTGCACCTATTTTCTATATTTCTATGTTTCTAATGCTAGATAACAGTTTACAGTGGTGGTCACCACACTGTGGACAGGATGTGATTGCACTGGAAGGGGTGCAGAGGATGTCGTCTGGGATGGAGAGACTGGAGAGGCTGGCTTTGTTTTCCTTGAAACAGAGACCGAGTGGCATCCTGATTGAGCTATGTAAAATTATGAAGAGCATACAATGCAGGGAACATTTCCACAAGACTGAGGCAGCAAAAGAAAGTGGACAGGTTTACGTTAAGTGATAACAAGTTTAAAAGGATCTAAGGAATATTATTTTTTCACCTAGAGGGTGGTTCGAAGCTGGAAGGTTGGAAGAATGCTCTTCCTGTGGGTGATGGAGGCAGATAGTATCACAATGTTTAAGTAGTATCTGAAGGGCCGGTCCCACCAGCATGCGATTGCATGCGTCTAGCGCGACCAAACGTGGTCGCTTGAGGCGTACGGCCGCGCGGGGCCGGTCCCACTTCGAAGCGTGGAGGCGTATGGAGTTGTGCGGGGCTGGTCCCGACATCGCGCGGGGCCGGTCCCACTTCGAAGCGCGGAGGCGTATGGAGTTGTGCGGGGCTGGTTCCGACATCGCGCGTTGCTCCGAAAATTATGCACTGTCCGAAAATTCCGCACGCCAATGACCTGTCGGCCCGCAGGTACATTGAGGGTGTACGCAGCGTCTTGATGTCATACGCAGCATCTTGACGGCCTACGCCTAGCGGTGGCGTTGCGCGATGACGTCACCGCCCGATGCCATGCGATGTCCAAATTCAGTCGGCCCGCCTCCTGCCCAGCTGATTGGTGAGTATGATGTCGGGACCAGCCCCGCACAACTCCAGACGCATCCGCGGTTCGAAGTGGGACCGGCCCCGCGAGGCCATATGCCTCAAGCGACCACGTTTGGTCGCGCTAGACGCATGCAATCGCATGCTGGTGGGACAGGCAACTTGTGACAACTTGAATTGTCGAAAGCATAGAAGGATATGGACTAAGCACTGGTAAACAAGGTTAATGTCGATTGGTAAAAATGGTCCTGTGTCTGTGCTGCAGGACGATATGATTCTAATGTGTGGAAAAAATAGACAGTTCAGTCCAAAAGTAAACTGTTTGAAATTTTGAAGTTTTCAAGATTACGGTTTAAATTTGATAGCATCTAGCAGAGAGGCACGGTGGCGCAGCAGTAGAGTTGCTGCCTTACAGCGCCTGAGACCCGGGTTCGATCCTGACTACATGTGCTGTCTGTACTGAGTTTGTAAATTCTCCCCGTGACTGTATGGGTTTTCACCAGGTGCTCTGGTTTCCTCCCACATTCCAAAGACGTACATGTTTGTAGGTTAATTTGCTTAAGGATAAAAAACTTGTATGTTGTCCCAAGTGTAAGGATAGTGCTAGTGAACTGGTTGGCATGGACCCGGTGGGCCGAAGGGCCTGTTTCTGCTTTGTATCTCTAACGTCTAAAGAGATTCAAATGTATTTAATTTAATTTTTGCCAGATAATATGCTTTATTTGCTTTGGTAAACCTTTTCCTTTTGGACTGCTAACAATTCCTGATTCTCCCAAGAACTTTCCTTCTTGCATAAACATCTTTAAAAGTCTTTCATCCTCAAAATTGAAGGATGTATAAACCTTTGCTTAATGGTTGAGAGTTAAATGCTTTAGAAATCACGGGAGTGGTAGGTAAGTTGTGACAGTTCAGTTCAGTTAATTGTCACGTGTACCGAGGTACAGCGAAAAGCTTTTGTTGCATACTTAACCAATCAGCAGAATGACAATACACTAGATTACTAGCTAATAAGCAACAATCAACAAAAACTCAGATGCTTACCGCAGTTATATATTGGTTCTTTGCCTGCTTGGCCCTCTGCATCTTCGGAGAAAGATTTGGAGATGAATAATGGCAAGCCTTGTTCGAGTCGGGATTAGGTGCCTCATCAGAAAATGTCTCTGTGGAAAGCTGGTGCACATAGCTGAGAGTTGAGCCACTGATGCTTTCTGCCGAAGTGCATAGTGAAGAGGTCTCCGAGCTCTCTGTGACTAGGACAAAAGAGAAAGAATCACAGGAAGGCTCAGTATCCATCTGATGACAGTGACTACCTTTAAAACAGTATAATCTTTGTACGATGTGATACATAGAAACATAGAAACATAGAAAATAGGTGCAGGAGTAGGCCATTCGGCCCTTCGAGCCTGCACCGCCATTCAATATGATCATGGCTGATCATCCAACTCAGTATCCTGTACCTGCCTTCTCTCCATACCCCCTGATCCCTTTAGCCACAAGGGCCACATCTAACTCCCTCTTAAATATAGCCAATGAACTGGCTTCAACTACCTTCTGTGGCAGAGAATTCCACAGATTCACCCCTCTGTGTGTGAATCTTTTTTTTCTCATCTTGGCCCTAAAAGATTTCCCCCTTATCCTTAAACTGTGACCCCATGTTCTGGACTTCCCCAACATCGGGAACAATCTTCCTGCATCTAGCCTGTCCAACCCCTTAACAATTTTGTAATTCTAGCGAGTACAAGCCAAATACGATAGAATACAATAGAACTTTAGTTATACTAGGAGGGAAATTTTTAAGAAGGAACTGCAGATGCTGGAAAAATTGAAGGTATATAAAGATGCTGGAGAAATAAAGAAGGGTCTCGACCCGAAACATCACCTATTCCTTCGCTCCATAGATGCTGCCTCACCCGCTGAGTTTCTCCAGCATTTTTGTCTACCCAGAAGGGAAATTAGTCTGCCAATAGTCATAAAACACAACAAGATACAAGAAACATAAATTAAAGTGACAAGTGGAAAGTCTAAATATGAACTAACTAGCCAAAAAGCCCCCAAAATAAATAGGAATTAAATGATAAAAGAAAAAAGGAAAAGATGATTGACTGTTGGCTGGCTGCCTAGTGCATAACACAGGGACAGGAACCAAACAAAAACTCCCCAAAAAACAAGACTAAACAAAACAACAAGCTGTATTGGTCCAGAATGCATGTAGGTCTTGAGATGAGTTGACTGATTTTATTTTTATCTTGCAGTTTTGGAAACGGCCAAAGAAAATATTTATTTTTAGTTTCTTAAGATTTTGTAACATCAATTCACAATGTAATTGTTCGGATTTGGTTTGAAATACATAACAGATTAACTGACTATAAATATCATTTCCCTTCCCCTTCCCAGCTCTCCCACACACTACTGTCTCTGCCTCTTCCTTTCTTTTTCCCGCCCCCCCCCCCCCCCCCGACATCAGTCTGAAGAACGGTCTTGACCCGAAACGTCGCCTATTCCTTCGCTCCATAGATGGTGCCTCACCCGCTGAGTTTCTCCAGCTTTTTTGTCTACCTTCAATTTTTCCAGCATCTGCAGTTCTTTCTTAAACCAAATATAATAGTGATTTCATTTCAACAGATCTTTGTTGGCTGCCGTACTGTAAATATAAGTATTACCGAGTTCCTCCAGCAGTTTATTTCTTGCACACACAAATAAACCTTGTTATTTTTTTGTTTATTTCAGACATCTGCATCAAGTAATGCAGAAGCGATCATATTTGACATTTCTACCCTGGTGTAAGAGTTGGAGAACGTCATGCAGTTGGGAAAATCAATATTACCTAAATCATTTTGATTAAGACTTATCTGATATTCATGAACATACGATTCAATTTTTGTGCTTATTGGCAAAATGTTCAAATATTAAGTAAAACAACAAGGCATATAGGAAGAAATATCACTGGATGAAACAAGGATAAATCTGGCAAAGTAAATTACGGCAGTTCCTCATAACGTTACATAGACATAGAAACAAGGAAAATAGGTGCAGGAGTAGGCCATTCGGCCCTTCGAGCCTGCACCGCCATTCAATATGATCATGGCTGATCATCCAACTCAGTATCCTGTACCTGCCTTCTCTCCATACCCCCTGATCCCATTTAGCCACAAGGGCCACATCTAACTCCATCTTAAATATAGCCAATGAACTGGCCTCAACTACCTTCTGTGGCAGAGAATTCCGCAGATTCACCACTCTCTGTGTGAAAAATGTTTTTCTCATCTTGGCCCTAAAAGATTTCCCCCTTATCCTTAAACTGTGACCCCTTGTTCTGGACTTCCCCAACATCGGGAACAATCTTCCTGCATCTAGCCTGTCCAACCCCTTAACAATTTTGTAATTCTAGCGAGTACAAGCCAAATACGATAGAATACAATAGAACTTTAGTTATACTAGGAGGGAAATTTTTAAGAAGGAACTGCAGATGCTGGAAAAATTGAAGGTAGATAAAGATGCTGGAGAAATGAAGAAGGGTCTCGACCCAAAACATCACCTATTCCTTCGCTCCATAGATGCTGCCTCACCCGCTGAGTTTCTCCAGCATTTTTGTCTACCCAGGAGGGAAATTAGTCTGTCAATAGTCATAAAACACAACAAGATACAAGAAACATAAATTAAAGTGACAAGTGGAAAGTCTAAATATGAACTAACTAGCCAAAAAGCCCCCAAAATAAATAGGAATTAAATGATAAAAGAAAAAAGGAAAAGATGATTGACTGTTGGCTGGCTGCCTTGTGCACAACACAGGGACAGGAACCAAACAAAAACTCCCCAAAAAACAAGACTAAACAAAACAACAAACTGTATTGGTCCAGAATGCATGTAGGTCTTGAGATGAGTTGACTGATTTTATTTTTATCTTGCAGTTTTGGAAACGGCCAAAGAAAATATTTATTTTTAGTTTCTTAAGATTTTGTAACATCAATTCACAATGTAATTGTTCGGATTTGGTTTGAAATACATAACAGATTAACTAACTATAAATATCATTTCCCTTCCCCTTCCCAGCTCTCCCACAGCCTACTGTCTCTGCCTCTTCCTTTCTTTTTCCCGCCCCCCCCCCCTCCGACATCAGTCTGAAGAACGGTCTTGACCCGAATCATCACCTATTCCTTCGCTCCATAGATGGTGCCTCACCCGCTGAGTTTCTCCAGCTTTTTTGTCTACCTTCAATTTTTCCAGGATCTGCAGTTCTTTCTTAAACCAAATATAATAGTGATTTCATTTCAACAGATTTTTGTTGGCTGCCGTGCTGTAAATATAAGTATTACCGAGTTCCTCCAGCAGTTTATTTCTTGCACACACATATAAACCTTGTTATTTTTTTGTTTATTTCAGACATCTGCATCAAGTAATGCAGAAGCGATCATATTTGACATTTCTACCCTGGTGTAAGAGTTGGAGAATGTCATGCAGTTGGGAAAATCAATATTACCTAAATCATTTTGATTAAGACTTATCTGATATTCATGAACATACGATTCAATTTTTGTGCTTATTGGCAAAATGTTCAAATATTAAGTAAAACAACAGGGCATATAGGAAGAAACATCACTGGATGAAGCAAGTATAAATCTGGCAAAGTAAATTACGGCAGTTCCTCATAACGTTACATAGACATAGAAATATGGAAAATAGGTGCAGGAGTAGGCCATTCGGCCATTCGAGCCTGCACCGCCATTCAATATGATCATGGCTGATCATCCAACTCAGTATCCTGTACCTGCCTTCTCTCCATACCCCCTGATCCCTTTAGCCACAAGGGCCACATCTAACTCCCTCTTAAATATAGCCAATGATCTGGCCTCAACTTCCTTCTGTGGCAGAGAATTCCACAGATTCACCACTCTCTGTGTGAAAAATGTTTTTCTCATCTCGGTCCTAAAAGACTTCCCCCTTATCCTTAAACTGTGACCCCTTGTTCTGGACTTCCCCAACATCGGGAACAATCTTCCTGCATCTAGCCTGTCCAATCCCTTAAGAATTTTGTAAGTTTCTATAAGATCCCCCCTCAATCTTCTAAATTCTAGCGAGTACAAGCCGAGTCTATCCAATCTTTCTTCATATGAAAGTCCTGACATCCCAGGAATCAGTCTGGTGAACCTTCTCTGTACTCCCTCTATGGCAAGAATGTCTTTCCTCTGATTAGGAGACCAAAACTGTACGCAATACTCCAGGTGTGGTCTCACCAAGACCCTGTACAACTGCAGTAGATCCTCCCTGCTCCTATACTCAAATCCTTTTGCTCTTGCTCTTATACTCAAATCCTTTTACAAATGAGAATAAACAAAATGGGTTTAGCTTAGAGACAAAGTGAGGAAACAAGTCTTGCTGCCCACCGGGTCCACGCCATCCAGCGACCCCTACATATTAACACTATCCTGCACACACCAGGGACAAGTTTTACATCTACCAAGGCAATTGACTTACAAACCTGTACGTCTTTGGAGTGTGGGAGGAAACCGAAGATCTCGGAGAAAACCCACGCAGTTCACAGGGAGAACGTACAAACTCCGTACCGTCAGCACCCATAGTCGGAATCAAACCCGGGTCTCCGGCGCTGATTTTGCTGTAAGGCAACAACTCTACCGCTGCGCCACTGTGCCACCCCGCAAACGAGGTTTGATAAGGTTTCAGAAACTTAACGAAGAACAATGTTAATTTTATTGTGAACTCACTTATAGAGGGTTGGCTCCCTGCATCTTGCTCCAATTCATCTTCTTCGATGCACGTGCCAATATCAGAGGACCACTGGTTGAAAGGTGTCAAATGCAGACCAGCATGCATCGGGCTCGAGTACACATGAAGATTGAGAGTCCCTAGAATGGAGGAGGATGACTGGCTGCTCGAAGATGAGGTGCTGCTATTGGATATGGTGGAATGAGGCCTCTTGAAGGAAATGGAGTGGTCGAATGGAGTCACAGCAATAGATGCTCTTGTTCTAGTTTCTAATGAGACACAATCAAATTGAAAAATGTTAGAAAGAAAATACTTAGGATACATTAGAGAAGATCTTTGAATTGTATAATCGCATTTCAAGGGGATTTTAGTCAGGGAATCATAGAAGCTCAGGCACAAATTGGAAGCAATTTGCAATAGAGATTCTATCAGGTTGGTTCAGGCACTGATTAGCCTGATAAGTAGTTTTATGGAGATCAAAACAAGGTCCATAACATTTTCAGTTTTATGGGGAACAAGGACACTTTCTCTTGGATCATTACAAGCAAAACTGCTCGTAGGCGACCAGCATAAGATTCACCATTCCCCTCCTCTTCGCTCGATCTCAACGCTATGAGCTGACCTAAAACACGCTTCACATGTTGTTAGTTTGACAAAGAAAATAAGGAAGGACCACACTCTCAATTGGAAATCTGTGTATAATTTAATTTTAAAATAGCCACAGTAAATGAGGAGAATAGCTGAAAGATAGTTCATCATACATAGGGTTGGTCAAGTGTGGAATGTTTTGCCACTAACATAGAAACATAGAAATTAGGTGCAGGAGTAGGCCATTCAGCCCTTCAAGCCTGCACCGCAATTCAATATGATCATGGCTGATCATCCAACTCAGTATCCTGTACCTGCCTTCTCTCCATACCCCCTGATACCTTTAGCCACAAGGGCCACATCTAACTCCCTCTTAAATATAGCCAATGAACTGGCCTCAACTACCCTCTGTGGCAGAGAGTTCCAGAGATTCACCATTCTCTGTGTGAAAAATGTTTTTCTCATCTCGGTCCTAAAAGATTTCCCCCTTATCCTTAAACTGTGACCCCTTGTTCTGGACTTCCCCAACATCGGGAACAATCTTCCTGCATCTAGCCTGTCCAACCCCTTAAGAATTTTGTAAGTTTCTATAAGATCCCCCCTCAATCTTCTAAATTCTAGCGAGTACAAGCCGAGTCTATCCAGTCTTTCTTCATATAAAAGTCCTGCCATCCCAGGAATCAGTCTGGCGAACTTTCTCTGTACTCCCTCTATGGCAAGAATGTCTTTCTTCAGATTAGGAAACTGTACGCAATACTCCAGGTGTGGTCTCACCAAGACCCTGTACATGTGAAGCAGTAGAACCTCCCTGCTCCTATACTCAAATCCTTTTGCTATGAATACTAACATACCATTCGCAATGGTATCTATTGTATTGTATTGTATTGTATTGTATATCTTTATTGTTATTTTCCTGAGTACTCACATACCCAGAGGAAACAAAAAAACGTTACTCAAACCAGTGTCCATTCAGTGTGCAGTAAAAAATAAATAGAAATAAAAATACATATATCATGAACAAGTTTAACACTACTCTCAACTAAACATCAACAGGCGTTCCGATCGGCAGCGGCACGACAGTGGCTCTGTCCAGGTTGGTGGTTGGTGCGCGATACTTTGGCAGGGGGCAAAGTCCTAACAGAATACCTGAGGCAAAAATATATTTTCAGGGAAATATATTGGAAAATTGGGGCAACAGGCTCTCCAGCAAAGAGTCTGACGATGAATCAAATGTTTTTCCGCACCAAAAGATTCATCTAACAGAGATTTTCTTTCCTTGCTTTCATGCTTCATATCCTTTATGAGCAGAAGAAACTCATTTTCTGTTGACCATGACCAGCTAAAGGGTGCTTATGTATTTTCTTTGAGGTGGCTCACACTCGTGATCATCTCATCCAAAGCTGCTTTAGCCTCCTGTCACTCTGCGTCAGGCCTTGAAGAAAGGGGGCTGTGTACATGAGCTCACTCTCCACCCTTCTCGAAATGCACTCAGCAATTTCCCACGGCAATACCACAAACATAAACAAGATATTGGTGTCAGTGTGATGCCACAAGGCATCAACATGACACGTGTGTACATGGTCGCTGGCACAATGTAGAAGGGAGATGGACAAGAACAATTATTTTATCCTAGGTGGCCACCATCTCATTCAGATCAATGGGACATAAAGACAACAAATTCTATGCTCAGCACACAGGCCAAACAGAATAGAATAGAATAGTAAGATTAAACGAGAACTTACCAGTTTGAAGTTTGATCTGTATTTTATGAGGAGGAACGTTGAGGGAATACGTGAAGAACCCGCTTACGACGCATGCGTGTCATCCTTCAAAGCAACGGTGTGAGGTCACAGAAACACTATAATGACCTAATATAGTAAGATTATCAAAGAGATACCAGTTTAAGATATGACTAATCGAGGGTGGGAGCGGAGGGCACGTATTCCCTCAACGTTCCTCCTCATAAAATACAGATCAAACTTCAAACTGGTAAGTTCTCGTTTAATCTTACTATTTTACTTCGGAGTCACGTGAGTGACTACGTGAAGACTTCAAAGCTCTGTGACCTCATGCCGTGGAACGAGTCCATGCTTCACAACTGCCTTGGTTGTGGGGAGAATGATGTTAACATCATTAAACATAATACGATATTGAAACCCAACTGTAAAATATTAATTCCAATTATTGCCCCTATTTATGCGGTGAATTATATGCAGAACTTAAAATTGTTTCTGCAATTCTTCCAGGTTCAATAACTGGTTTGTTATAAAGTCGTTGGATAGTTTCCTCCGTTGACCATTCTACTGTCTTGAGGGTTTTGTCCATTGGTACGTCCAGCTTCATAGCTGCCAATGTAGCTGCAGCCCTGATGGAGTAAGATTTAATTTCTCCTTAGAGTCCACTCCAGCCTTTGTCAGGACTAGCTTAGCCATTTAGAGATGATCTGGACTGTCACTGTTTTGAGTGGCTATTAGTAGCTGATAAACGTGACATTTCTTCCCTCTGATGATCTAGCATACTTCATGTATGATAGTAAATGAGTTATAATACAGCAATGACCATCTGTCGTATAGGCTCTGTGCTTTGTTTTTAGGCCTGCTGACCCCTGTCTGTTCGGTTTGACCCTTTTGATTGATGTGACAGGTTTAATTCCCTGATGAAATCATCATGTTGTCCAGCCTTAGTTTCTGTAGTGACTGGACTCTTTGCGCCGTGACCAAGGCCATCAGCATGACTGTTTACATAGTCAGTTTCTGTAATGACAGAGCTGTAGCTGGAGACCAGTTTCTTAACTTGGTCAGAACAAAACTCACATCCCATATATGAATGTACCTAGTTCTTGGGGATTAATTTTAACATGCCCTTAATGAGTTTTGTTACCAGTGTGTGTGTCCCCACAGAATGTCGCTCTGTACCTTCGACAGGTATGTAGACAGAGCACTCCTGGCACAATTATGGTACTATGACTAAGCCTCTCATCGTAATGGAGGCTTGCCAGGAATTCCAGAACAGATGGCTGTTTATAGATCTGTGGGTGATAATGGTTATGAACGTACTTCCTATTTCTAGAGAATACCAAGTATTGTTGAATGAGTGGACTGTCTGCGACCCGCTGAAAAGATTCCGCCTATGGTCCGTCAGTCCTAGGTGTACAAGAGGTGCTTTCAATTGTACAATAAATAGGTTAATATAGATAGTAACATGGGTAACTCTCCATGTTGCTAGAAAGAACCAGTAAGTTAGGTCTATGATGGATGGTGATGAATGGTTCTGCCTTCTACCACCGTTGTTTATAATCTTATATGGCTGCAGGCAATATCATTTCGTTCAGACCTAAATGTCTGAATAAAATAAGAATTCAATTCAAGTTACAAATAGAGTTGGCCAGATAGTCACGTGGTGTCGGTAAGTTTCTACCCATAGTTGACATACTACTCCCGGTGTCCATAAAACTGGTCACTGTTAATGTTAGGTTATGACCATGCCTAACAAATGTACCCACCTCTAGCGCCATAGTGGCGTCAGTCGGTTACTTCATTAGCCTGTCAGAATGACCCATAAATTGTTTGAATGACGCGTGCCTGCGTTCAGAATTAGATAATGTCTGATATTATATGCTTCAATTTGTTGCTTCTTTGTCTGAATGACGTTCAGTTCAGTACATGCTGAACTAAGGAGCAAGTAATGAATACCTCCACATTCTATATCAGTGGTTTGGGAGGTTCCAGGTTTGCATATAAGGCCAGTGCATCCTGGTGAAGTAGTGTCATGTTTATTTCTAATAGTGCGGCCGTTAATATCCCGCTGATAGGACTTTAGAACTTTCTTTCGGTTCAATACCTTGTCCTGTTATGTTTTTGGTTACTGCTAAGACTAAAGGATCCAGCAGTCCAATACAATTCCTGATAGATAGCATTCCCATCTCAGGATTACACAGTAATGTCTGTTCCAATAATGTCTGTTTCAGGGGAACAAAAGCACACCTGTGAGTAAGGCTAACTGGTCAGATTTGAAGCCAGCATCCTGACCAACGTGTCTCCAAATACTTCAGTTAACACTGGCCACATTCAGAGCCCCACAATTTCCTGGAGGTAAATGTCTTGCCAACACCTCAGCAAAGGTATTGGCTTGCAGGTGATGTGTAGACATGTACTTTTATCCAACCGCTCCTGCCGACCTTCGTGCTCTCGGGCACTAGTTGCACGCGTTTTTTGCCGCAGCCGGTCCCCATGCCTACGGGCACTGGTCGCTCCCGGCCGCCCCATATAATTGTGCCGTTGCTCGCAGTCCCGGTACTCCCCGGCACCTGTCGCTGACGGCCGAACATGCTGCAGCCACTCGTACCGTTTTCCCAGCTCCGCGAAAGTGGCCACTGCTGGCTGCGCTATATCCTGCAGCTGCTCATCCTTACTTCGGTATCGGTAAGTATTATCCGGAGGCTGTTTCTCCACATCACTTTCGCAGTGATGTACTTTGCGCTTTGCCTTCCCGCCCAGTCTAGGATTTGATTTTCCCGGAGCGGGGTTTAAATCCGGCACAGCTGATGTCTCCATACAAGTTGCCTGTGCCGGCGGCTGCTGCTGCAGGTCCCCGGCACCTTCGCCACTGACGTCCTGCAGCTTCTTTACAGCCTTTCTACGCGTTGCTCTGTCCATTTCCTACACAGGGTGAAATGCAGAGTCCACTTTCTCCCCTCCTTCAGGGTTATGTAAACCTGTGCCTTGGTCAGGGTCTGACCAAATTTGGTCCTGCCCACTCTCCTCCGAGGAGTAAGAGATATCTTGCGGCCCCACACGGGGTACCGCTGTGGGACTTATCTTTTGCCCACCGTGGCTAGCCTCCATATTTCTGGGACTGCCACCATGGAGGAGCTCCTCCAGCCGTTTTGGTGTGATTTGCACTCGCTCCCTTTCGGGAGATGGTGGTGCTGATTCTTTCTTTCTTCCACCCGTTTTGGTGTGATTTGCACTCACTCCCCTTTCGGGAGATGGTGGTGCTGATTCTTTCTTTCTTCCACCCGTTTTGGTGTGATTTGCACTCGCTCCCTTATTGGGAGACTGTGCCTCTCGCTCCCTGCTGCTCTGTCCGCTCGTGGCTGCTCCTAAAACCCCTCCAACCGACCCCCAGTGCGCACGGGCACTGGTCGCTCGCGGCTATTCAGAGTCGGACTCCTCGAAGTCAACGACTCTGATTATGCCTACCTCTCCCGACCAGCCGGGGCCGGCGCGGGAGCGAAGTTGGGAGCAAAAATCGGGAGGGAAAGTCGGGAGCAAAAGTCGGGCGCGAAAAAACGGGAGCAAAAGTCGGGGGGGGGGGGTAAGTCTGGCACAGCTATTCCCATTACGGGAGTTCAGCCTGTTGCTGCTGTCTGTCCCCCCCCCCTGCCTCTGCGGTGCTCCAGCGCGGTCCAGCGGGTCCAACGTGTACTCAGGCACTGACCGCTCGCCGCTATTTTTAGACCTGCGGAACCCCTGCTCCAGCGACCGTTGTCCTAGCGCTAAAGTCGGCTCCGTTCCTGTTTAAAAGCAATTAACGGGCCCCGGCCGCTGCTGGCTGCCTGCAAATCTGCAGACTCTCCCCAGCCAGCTTCATCAGCCTTCTAGATAAAAAAGGGTAAGTAAAGAAAAACGAAGTTCCCTTACGTTCCTGTTGCAGGTTCAACCCCTGCCGATTTGGAGGAACGTCCTTCCTCCAGCGATGACGAGTTCGAATGCGTGTAGCGATATGGCACGCATGCGTCGTAAGCGGGTTCTTCACGTAGTCACTCACGTGACTCCGAAGTAAAATAGAATACGTTTATTGTCATTGCACAACACAGTGCAACGAAATTCCATTGCATCTCCTTTGGTTTAAAAAGAACAAAACACAACAGCCATTTTGACTCACATATACACAAATCAGTAAAAAAAAATAAATAAATAGATATTAAAAATATTTTAAAAGAAAATTGCGTATTATCTTGCACCCCAAATTATATTGTGCTTCCCCAGTTTTCTCTGTTAGAATTAAGTTATTTTACCGCACATGGGTAGAAACTATTTTTTAGTCTATCGGGTCTATAGTTCAAGTTCAAGTTCAAGTGAGTTTATTGTCATGTGTCCCTGTATAGGACAATGAAATTCTTGCTTTGCTTCAGCACACAGAACATAGTAGGCATTTACTACAAAACAGATAAGTGTGTCCATATACCATGATATAAATATATACACACATGAATAAATAAACTGATAAAGTGCAAATAACAGAAAATGGGTTCATAATAATCAGAGTTTTGGCCGAGCCAGGTTTAATAGCCTGATGGCTGTGGGGAAGTAGCTATTCCTGGTTGTTGCAGATGATGGACTGGGCAGTGTTTACTATTTTTTGTAGTAGAAATTAGTAATAAGGGTCTATAGTAACATTGACTATAACAAGAGCAATGGGTCCAAATATTACAGTATTGAAAAATAACATCAGGAGGGAATAGAACATTTGTGAATGAGTAGATTTGAAAGGTGATGTCCAGGAAGTAAATTGAGTCCCTGAATATTCTTCTTAATTTGTGAATGTCCCTTCCCCATTTATTGTGCATTCAAAAAGAATCTAGATGCAGAAGTTTCAAAGTGCCAGACAATTAAATGTTGAAATGTTTTCGCTGATTATTTAGTTTGACATACCTGTACCCTTCATGATGTAATCAATTGCATGATCGCTGATGGCAGCCTCACTGGGCTTGATGTCCATAAATGGTTTATTACCGATCCCCATGGATACCATCTCTTGCATCCTCAACTCTGTAACAAATCATGTGCTGGTTAATCTCTGAAGGATTACTAAACTATACATTATCAGATAGAAGCATAGAAACATAGAAACGTAGAAAATAGGTGCAGGAGTAGGCCATTCAGCCCTTCGAGCCTGCACCGCCATTCAATGTGATCATGGCTGATCATCCAACTCAGTATCCCGTACCTGCCTTCTCTCCATACCCCCTGATCCCGTTAACCACAAGGGCCACATCTAACTCCCTCTTAAATATAGCCAATGAACTGGCCTCAACTACCTTCTGTGGCAGAGAGTTCCAGAGATTCACCACTCTCTGTGTGAAAAATGTTTATCTCATCTCGGTCCTAAAGGATTTCCCCTCTATCCCTCGAACCGTCAATACTTCAATTCTTATTTGACAGGTGAATCTTTGAATCCCTGGTGCCAATTGTCCCCTGAGGCAACGCTCATTGGAGGATCTGCACATTGCGAGAAGATAGTGAAGAGAAAGGGCACAAAGGGCCAGAGTAACTCAGCAGGTCATGTAGCATCTCTGGAGAACATAGCTAGGTGACGATTAGGGTTGAAACCCTTCTTCTGACTGATTGTAGGGGGGGAGAAAGCTGGAATGGGGGAGAGGCAGGACTAAGCGTGGCAGGTAGCTAGGTTGATGAAGTGCTGGAGTAACACAATGGGGCGAGCAGCATCCGCAGTGGGAAAAGGGCGGACAATCTTTCAGTCTTTATCTGTCCATTTCCCTTCACAGATGCTGCCTGGCCCACAGAGGTCCTCCAGCAGAAAAGGTGAATGGTTTGTATTGTTCTTGAGTGGAGCTGGGATAGCCTTCTTCATACTGCTGTGACCATTCCATGATTTGACCACCTGAGTATTTTAATTCAGACCTGAGTGGGGAAGTTGCTGCACTTCTGCTGTCAGACTGATGCAAGAATATAAAAGGATTGTGATCCAAAGTCTCCAAACATTAACCAGCTTAGAACCACAGCCCAGACAGAGCAATAATCCTCGTTCGAGCTTTGTAAGAAAAGTTCAGCATTCATGCATTTGAAACAAGCAATACCATCAACTCAATCCAGCTCCTTAGAGGGGACAATCCTAAACAGTGACACTGGGAATGTGAATCATTGCCCCCCATGTAGTAAACAATCTAACAGCATTGACAAGAAACACACCCCTTCTTCTCAATTCACACCACAATAAATCAGAAGATGGCATGGTGGCGCAGCAGTAGAGTTGCTGCCTTACAGCGTTTGCAGCGCCGGAGAACCCGGTTCGTTCCTGACAACGGGTGCTTGTCTGTACTTTCGCCCTGTGACCTGTGTGGGTTTTCTCCAAGATCTTCGGTTTCCTCCCACACTCCAAAGACATACAGGTATTTAGATAAATTGGCTTGGTAAATGTAGCGATGTTACAAGACCTACCATCAGCGGCGCTCCAGATCTGCCACTGGCTGTGTGCACGACTCTGGAGCCTTTGGGGGAGGGGGGGGGGCTTGGATTGCGGGGGAGGCGGGATTAAAATGCAGGTTTGTATTGCTTGTCGGAGAGGGATTTTCTCGGGCTGCTAGCTGATGAAGAAAAATCGATCAGACTTCTGTTCCCAGTTTATTTATTTTTTAAATTGCTGGACCATTTAATCGCTTGATTAAGGTAAAAAGCGACTTCTAACGCCTTCAACAACATGGATCGCAATATCAGGACAAAACAAAAGATATGTCATTTATTTCACCAATACTCTTGCTTCTTGGGGTGGCTTTAGTCTAATCTTATGATGCGAAAATGTTATTTAGGCCCACATACGAATCGGCCGTGTCTTGCCTGCCGATATGGGCTTAAAATTTACGGCAGCGGCAACGTTCCAATCGATCACAATCCAGAAGCACCCTCTCTCAAGATAAATAAATTCATTATTTTTTTGCACAATCATGTCATAAGAACATCTAAATCATCTATATTTTGTGTTATTGTCTATCCATGATTAATATTTTCATACTAAATATCCACAACAGTTTTAGTCACATGGATTGCACAAAAAATAATAATTTTGATTAAATTGTGGATGTTTGTGGATTAATTTATGGGAATTAAACATTAAATTCCTTCCATTTGGCATATAAGTTCATGACAGTGAGATTTAAAAATCATGTTATATTGTGAATTCTTGTGTGAATGGGATCAGTTTGTTATTTGTTATTTGGATACTTAGGCTATTTAAAAATGTTAGCCTTTTCTTAAGAAATGGATAGATGTTTATATCTAATAATTGAATTTAGATGAATTTAATTGATTTGATGAATGATAAATATGAATTTTTTGTTGGGTATTTACTATTTGGTTTAGCATTTAACTTTATAATTTCTACCTTTTTTCTAAAACTGCAAATAAGAACTTGTTTCTGTAAATGATGGTGAGTGGTTTTTTTTCTTTACATTTTAAACAGTCTCCGTAGAATAAATGCAAAATTGTCAATCCAAATGCCCTGCAAAAGAAACTGATTAAGACAGCATTCGCAGAGATTAGCCGAATTTGGACTACTCCAAATGTGATGATCTACATGACATTCGTAATGGGGAAGTAGTGGGCAGAAAGGCATGTCATGCGTGGTTTGAAGAGCAAAAACCTGTAGTTTACAATGCCAAAATTGAAAGGTTGAGGAAAAACAAGGTGTACAGAGTTGCTTATTGGTTACAATCTGAGGAATATGATGATGCTACTGATTATGATATGCCAATGTACCAGCTAGCAACTGATCTTCTCCATAAAGACTTGGTCTATTGCTAGAAATTGTAATTCATTTACCTATCTGTTATGGACTTACAGCATATAATACAATAATATTAAAGTTCTGATCTTGAGAATATCACATTTTTGAATTTTCAAGGCAGTCTGGGTGTTTATTACTATTTCCGTCACAACAGCCAATTTTGTAATTAGCTACAATTAGGCAACTAACTAATTATATGCTTTAATTTCAGGTTATCTAAGTAAGTTGTTGTGGCGGCTCCCAAGGGTCGTGCCACCTTAGTGTCGAACCCCTCGGCACAGGAGTGGTTCAGTCCGGAGGCGGCCCTTAGCCGGAGGCTTTAAAGGGTGGGGTTTGGGTGCCATCTTTCTCTCGTTTGGTCTTCCCTACAACCGGGAGGATCAGAATAAAAGGTGTCTCTCTCTAAACACGACTCCGTGCTTTATTCCAAGACACACGCTACATTGGTGACCCCGACGCTCCATTGGCGTCATGATGGAGAGAAGAGAAAGCCCTACCTCCTCACAGGCCGGCCTGGCCCTGTCTCTGGACGCGGTCTCCGTTAAACTGCCCAAGTTCTGGACCACCCGGCCGCTCATCTGGTTCCAGCAGGCGGAGGCCCAGTTCAACCTGCGGGGCATCACGGTCGATGCCACCCGTTTCTACTACCTGGTGGGGGCCCTCGACCAGGATGCGGCTGAAGAGGTCACGGACTTCCTCGCAGACCCCCCGGACAATGATAAATACCTCGGCCTTAAGGAGCTCCTGCTCCAGATTTACGGACTGAGTAGAATGGAGCGGGCAGGAAGACTCGTGCATATGCAGTGCCTAGGCGACAGACGGCCATCTAGCCTCCTAAAGGAGATGGTGGCTCTACTAGACGGGCACACGCCGTGCCTGATGTTTGAGTACACCTACCTGCATCTGCTGCCGGCCTACATTCGTCTGCAGCTCACCGACGTCTCGTTTGCCGACCTTCGGGCCCTCGGAAGGCGCGCCGACGCCCTGTGGATGGCGCGCCCTGATGACGTCAGCGCGCTGGGCGTCAGCAGAGACGGGGTCGCGCTGAGGTCGACGCGCCCTGATGACGTCAACGCGCTCGCCGTCAGCAGGTACGCCGATGATGTCACCCCAGCAGCTCCCGAATTCCCCCGGTGGGGCGGGGGAGATGTGGAAGGAGTGACAGCTCCAGCCCGACGGCCCGTACGATCGCCCCCAGCGGCAGTGAGGGGTACTGCACCTGCAGCCCAGCGCCAGCAAGCTGCAGGCACCACCAGCAGGAGCAGGCAAGCTCCAAGTGACTCCAACAGGAGACGTTGGTGCTACTACCATCAACGCTGGGGTGCTGCAGCACAACAATGCCGCCAGCCATGCACATTCCCGGGAAACGCCTGGGCCGGCTGCCAATAGTCCCCGCGGCGGCCGGCCAAATTCATCGCCTTTTTGCCTGGGATCGGCGCTCCGGGACCCGCTTCCTCGTGGATACAGGAGCGGAGCTCAGCGTCCTGCCCCCTTCGCTGGCCGACATTCGTTCCGGTAAGCGGGGGCCCGTCCTCACCGCGGCGAACGGCAGCCCCATCTGCACATATGGACTGCGGATGGTTCCCATCGTGCTCGGCTCCTGCCATTTCTCATGGAGCTTCACCATTGCCGACGTCTCCCAACCATTGCTCGGGGCCGATTTCCTCCGGGCGCATTCCCTCATGGTGGACGTCGGACGTCAGCGTTTGATCAACGCCACCACGATGGAGCCGATCACGTTGCGTGTGGATCAACCGGTGGGACGGCCACTGGCGTCCGTGGACTCCCGATTTGCACGTATCTTGGCTGCGTTCCCGGACATTCTCACTCCGCAGTTTCAATCAGCAACCCCCAGCCACGGAGTGTTGCATTATATCCCGACTACCGGCCCACCACTCCATGCACGAGCACGGCGACTGCCGCCAGATAAACTGCGTCTGGCACGGCGGGAATTCCGCACGATGGAGGCCTTGGGCATCGTCCGCCCTTCAAGCAGCCCTTGGGCGTCCCCACTCCACATGGTCCCCAAGTCAAGCGGGGGCTGGCGGCCATGTGGGGATTACCGACGGTTGAACGCGACAACAACAGCGGATCGATACCCCGTACCCCACATCCAGGACTTCACGGCCCATTTGGCTGGGGCCACGATTTTTTCCAAAGTGGATTTGGTACGGGGTTATAATCAGATCCCAGTTCACCCGGATGACGTGCCGAAGACGGCGATCATCACGCCATTCGGGCTTTTCGAGTTTACTCGGATGCCGTTCGGCCTCAAAAACGCAGCACAGGCCTTTCAGCGCCTCATGGACGGGGTTTGTCGCGGCCTCGATTTCGTGTTCGTGTACCTGGACGACATCCTGGTGGCCAGCCGCTCGCAACAGGAACACTGTGCTCACCTTCGACAGCTCTGTCAGCGGCTCAGCGAGCATGGTTTGGCCATCAACCTGGACAAGTGCCGTTTTGGGGTGAATGAAATTGACTTCCTCGGCCACCGCGTGACTGCGCAAGGCGCGGTTCCCCTGCCTGACAGGGTCGACGCCATCCGCCGGTTTCCCCGCCCACGCACGGTGCGTGGCCTGCAGGAATTTGTCGGCATGGTGGCGTTTTATCATCGGTTCGTGCCATCCGCGGCCCACATCATGCGGCCCCTGTATCAACTTCTGGCGGGTGGGCAGCACAAAAGCGTTGAGTGGACCCACGAGGCGGAGGCAGCTTTCGACGGCGCGAAGGAGGCCCTTGCTCGGGCCGTACTGCTGGTACACCCGCGGGGAGATGCCCAGACTGCTCTCACGGTGGACGCCTCGGAGTCGGCGGTTGGTGCTGTGCTGGAGCAGCTGACGGGCGGAGGTTGGCGGCCCCTGGCCTTCTTCAGTCGGCACCTCAACCGTGCGCAGACCAAGTACAGCGCGTTCGATCGTGAGCTCCTGGCTCTGTACCTGGCTGTGCGCCATTTTCGTTACTTCCTGGAGGGCCGCCCGTTCACCGCCTACACCGACCATAAGCCGCTCACTTTCGCCCTGCAGAAAGTTTCCGATCCCTGGTCCGCACGTCAGCAGCGGCAATTGGCCTATATATCGGAGTACACTACATCTATCTGCTACATCAAGGGGAAAGACAACCGGGTGGCCGACGCATTGTTCCGGCCCGCTATCAACGCCGTGTTCGAGGTGGCGCCCGGAATGGACTATTCTGCTCTGGCGGCGGCACAGCTCGCGGACGATGAGGTGCCCGCCTACCGGACTACCATCTCCGGCCTCCGCCTTGAGGATGTCCCTCTCGGTCCTGGGGGAGAAACAATCCTGTGCGATGTGTCGTCCGGTCAGCCGCGCCCCATCGTCCCTGCCACCTGGCGCCGGAGGGTGTTCGAGGTGATCCACGGACTGGCTCACCCATCAATCCGGGCGACAACGGCACTAGTGGCTGCTCGTTTCATGTGGCACGGTCTGCGCAAGCAGGTTGGCCATTGGGCTCGCACCTGCATTCCGTGCCAGACGGCAAAAATCCAGCGCCATGTCCGTGCGCCGCTCCAGGAGTTTGGTCTACCTCACCGGCGGTTCGACCATATCCACATAGACATTGTAGGGCCTCTCCCGCCGTCCCGGGGCATCACCCACCTGCTTACAATGGTGGACCGCTTCACGCGGTGGCCGGAGGCCATTCCGTTGACCGATACCTCAACGGCTACGTGTGCTCGTGCGTTGTCCGCGCACTGGATTGCTCGCTTCGGGGTGCCGGCGCACATCTCCTCAGACCGGGGGCCACAGTTCACCTCCGAGCTGTGGTCAGCCATGGCTCACTTGCTGGGGGTGCGGCTACACCACACCACGGCTTACCACCCGCAAGCTAACGGTCTGGTGGAGAGATTCCACCGGCAGCTGAAGGCAGCACTGAAGGCACGACTCTCCGGCCCGGACTGGATGGACGAGTTGCCGTGGGTCATGCTGGGCATCCGGACTGCTCCCAAAGAGGACTTGGGCTCATCATCGGCGGAGCTCGTTTACGGGTCGCCACTCACGGTGCCCGGGGAGTTCGTGCCGTCGGCGCCGGGGCAGCAGGGAACGCCCTCATCCACCCTACAGCGCCTTCGCGAGCAAGTTGGCAGGCTCGCACCCGTCCCGACGTCCCGCCATGGGACATTTCGCCCACACGTGCCATCAGCCCTCAGGGACTGCCCGTACGTCTTCCTGCGCCGTGATGCCCACCGGACTCCACTCCAGAGGCCGTACGAGGGTCCGTTCCGAGTGCTGGAACACGGGCAGTCGACTTTTGTCCTGGACATGGGGGGCCGGCCGGAGGCAGTGTCGATCGACCGGTTGAAGCCGGCACACCTGGACATTGACCAGCCGGTGCTGGTTGCCCAACCTCGGCCCCGAGGGCGCCCCCCTTCACGGCTCCCTCCGCCTGTCACTCCACCTGTCCTCCCGCCGGTCCCTCGTCCTGTCCCTCCACCTATGCCTCCGCAAGCCCCACGAGCGGCTAACTTCCGCACACGGGCCGGCCGGGTCGTTCGCCCGCCGGTGCGTTTCGTGCCTCTGGTTCTGGGGGGGGGTCCTGTGGCGGCTCCCAAGGGTCGTGCCACCTTAGTGTCGAACCCCTCGGCACAGGAGTGGTTCAGTCCGGAGGCGGCCCTTAGCCGGAGGCTTTAAAGGGTGGGGTTTGGGTGCCATCTTTCTCTCGTTTGGTCTTCCCTACAACCGGGAGGATCAGAATAAAAGGTGTCTCTCTCTAAACACGACTCCGTGCTTTATTCCAAGACACACGCTACATTGTTTTATATTTGTTTCAGAATGCTTCAATCTATAATAACTGAAAATTTCATTCAGTTCTCTTAATCTTTAAGAAAGTTATGGGCTTTTGACGGTACGCGATCACAGCTTTAGTGTTGTCAATGGAAAAGCAATAGGGAACAAGATGCTAATTTCAGAGTATGAAAATGGCCATAACGTTTTTTAATACTGAAGATATGAAAATGAATTAGATATCAAATTAAAGTTATTTTTATGCTTTATCTGATGGGATAAATAACAGGCTTGATATTTAAAATCTCAAAATTATTGTAACATTCCCAGTAAATGTACAAATTGTCCCTAGTGCGTGTAGGATTGTGTTAATGTGTGGGGATCGCTGGTCGACATGGACCCGGTGGGCCGAAGGGCCTGTTTCCTCGCTGTATTTCTAAACTAAACTAAAAAAAAGACTTGAATTTTACTGACGTACCTCGGTTTCTGAGGGCTTGGCGCCACAGGATTTTTCCTATGACATTCGTCCAGGTTAACTTAACCTCAGCAGAGCTGGCCTGAAAGATATAAAGGTCCTGAGATTTCCTTCTCCTGAACCAGATCTCAAAACGCAGCCCACTTTCTCCAACGTTCTCGGTCATTCCAATCTCGGCCGTCTGAAATAAGCCAATAACCCAGTGAGTGCAGAAAAACTCTTGCCAATTGTTACCATGCATCACTTAAAGTATAGCTGAGGAAGTCTTTTTTGAAATGCAAGATACAATCTTGTGATTAGATTTGCAGTAAAATCTCATCTTAGAAACATAGAAACATAGAAACTAGGTGCAGGAGTAGGCCATTCGGCCCTTCGAGACTGCACCGCCATCCAATATGATCATGGCTGATCATCCAACTCAGTATCCTGTACCTGCCTTCTCTCCATACCCCCTGATCCCTTTAGCCACAAGGACCACATCTAACTCCCTCTTAAATATAGCCAATGAACTGGCCTCAACTACCTTTTGTGGCAGAGTGTTCCAGAGATTCACCACTCTCTGTGTGAAAAATGTTTTTCTCATCTCGGTCCTAAAGGATTTCCCCTCTATCCTTAAGCTGTGACCCCTTGTCCTGGACTTCCCCAACATCGGGAACAATCTTCCTGCATCTAGCCTGTCCAACCCCTTAAGAATTTTGTACGTTTCTACAAGATCCCCCCTCAATCTCCTAAATTCTAGCGAGTACAAGCCAAGTCTATCCAGTCTTTCTTCATATGAAAGTCCTGACATCCCAGGAATCAGTCTGGTGAACCTTCTCTGCACTCCCTCTATGGCAATAATGTCTTTCCTCAGATTAGGAGACCAAAACTGTACGCAATACTCCAGGTGTGGTCTCACCAAGACCCTGTACAACTGCAGTAGAACCTCCCTGCTCCTATACTCAAATCTTGCTTTGTGCCTTCTCATGGTTGAACTTTTGTTGAGCAATGCTTCAATATTTAGTCTCGGTTTTCTTTAGTTTAGAGAAACAGGGCTGATACAAGCCCTTCGGCCCATCAAGTCCGCCCCGACTAGTGATCCCCACGCATTAACACTATTCAAACACACATAAAGGACAATTTACAATTATACCGAGCCAATTGACCTACACGTCTTTGGAGTGTGGGAGGATACCAAAGATCTCGGAGAAAACTCGTGCGGTTATGGGAAGAACGTACAAACTCCGTACAGACAGCACCTCTAGTCGAGATTGAACCCGGGTATCAGCCACTGCAAGTGCTGCAAGGCAGCAAATCTACCGCTGCACCACCTTAGTTTTAAAATTCTTCTAGGCATCTTCTTCTGCCCAGTGGTAACCTCCAGCTCTATAACAAATCCAATGTTCTGGCCACCTGAGCCTGCCTCGCATCCCCACTTTTCAACATACTAGTACTGGCAATCATGCTTTCATCTGCTGAGCTCAGGTACTGCAATTTTTCTCAAAGATTACCTTGCCCATCTTCAGTCAAAGAATTACATTGCATCTAAAACAGACCCTTCGGCCTAACTTGTCCATGCCTAACAAGATACCCCATCTATGCTAGACCTATTTGCTTACCCCTCTATACCTTTCCGATCCATGTACCAGTCTTTTAAATGCTGTTATAGGATCACCCTTTAGCCTCCTGCGCTCCAGGGAATAAAGTCCTAGCCTGCCCAACCTCTCCCTGTAGCTCAGGCCCTCACGTCCTGGCAACATCTTCATAAATCTTCTCTGTACTCTTTCCAGCAATCTGCAATCCTTTTTATCATCTTTAATCAGACTTTACCATACAATAACCCTTTACCATATACCTGTACACTGTGGACGGCTTGATTGTAATTATGTATTGTCTTTCTGCTGACTGGTTAGCACACGCACTAAAAGCTTTTCACTGTACCTTGACACACATGAGAATAAACTAAACTTTTTTTTTTAAAGAACAAAATAGAAGACATCCTCAAAGAGGAAGATGTGTCTCAGTTTTTTTTTTTTACGTTCATACCAATTGACAAATTCCTCCTAACGTAAGCTTTCCCTGATCTTTTATACAGGGAAAGCAAACTGTTAATAATAATATCCATCTTTCAGATTAATATTAATCAACTTCTCGCTCCTGTTTAAAATATTTCTTCAGATGTGTATTTCACAGCAAGATGTGCTAATATCTGTGCCTTAGAAACAAATCATTTTGTTTGAAAGTGTTTCTGCCGGATTTATTAGGCAAACAATATTGTATGGAAGCATGTCTTTGCTGTATAAGTCAAAACATTTCAAAATGAATAATTTATCAATTACCTTAAATGACAGTTTGTAAACATAGACGTCGTATCCTCCTTCGATCTTTTTTGTTTTACTGAAGAGAATAAGGTCCTCAAAGAGGAAGATGTGCCGCAGATATTTTTTGCGCCCGCACCATATGACGAATTCTTCCTGACACATAAGCTGTCCTTGCTCTTTAAGATTCACCTGAAGGGAAACCAAACCGGGATAAAATAAAAATATCCATCTTTCAAGCTAACATTAATCTAAGGCCACCCTCACTCTCTTGTATAAAATCATGAGATGAATATATCGGGTGGACGCACAGAATCTCTTGCTCAAGAGTAAGGGGATTGAGAACCAGTGGACATTGGTTTAAGATGAAGGGGAAAAGATTTTATAGTAAGTAAGTAAGTTTATTGGCCAAGTATTCACATACAAGGAATTTGCCTTGGTGCTCCGCCCGCAAGTAACAACATGACATACAGTGACAGGTACGATTGACTCAGAAATAATAATAAAACATTAATGATAAAACACCATTGATCAAGCATGTGAACCACCAAAACACCAGATCAAAGGGAGGCTACAGATTTTTGGCTGTTGAGTAGAGCAACTACTCGTGGATAAAATCTGTTGTTATGTCTGGCTGTGGCAGCTTTAACTGTCCAGAGTCGCCTTCCAGAGGGAAGTGATTCAAAGAGTTTGTGGCCAGGGTGAGAGGGTTGAGAGGGGTCAGAGATGATCTTGCCCGCTCGCTTCCTGGCCCTTGCAGTGTACAGTTCATCAATGGAGGGAAGGTTGCAGCCAATAATCTTCTCTGCTGATCGGACGATTCGCTGCAGCCTCCAGGTGTCGTGCTTGGTGGCTGAGCCAAACCAGACCATGATGGAGAAGGTGAGAACAGACTCTACGATGGCCGTGTAGAATTGGACCATCATTGCCTGTGGCAGATTGTGCTTCCTCAGCTGCCGTAGAAAGTACATCCTCTGTTGTGCCTTTTTGACTGTGGAGTCGATGGTGGTCCCCCACTTAAGGCCCTTGGACATGATAGTTCCCAGGAACTTAAAAGACTCCACAGATGTGACTGTGGTGTTGTTGATGGTGAGTGGGGTGAGGGGAGGGGGAGCTCTCCTAAAGTCTACAATCAATTCCACTGTCTTAAGAGCATTGAGCTCCAGGTTGTTGCGATGGGACCAGGACACCAGCTGTGACAATTCCTGTCTGTAGGCCGATTCCTCCCCATCCTGGATCAGTCCAATCAGGGTTGTGTCATCCGCAGACTTGAGAAGCTTGACAGAAGTGTCTGTGGAGGTGCAGTTGTTGGTGTAGAGAGAGTAGAGGAGAGGAGAGAGTATGCAGCCTTGCGGTGCTCCTATGCTGAGCGTATGTTCAGGCACTCGGAAAGTTTGGAGTGTAGTAGCTCTGGCACAATGGTGTTGAATGCAGAGCTAAAATCAACAAACAGGATCCTCGCATAGGTCCCCTGGCAGTCTAGGTGCTGTAGGATAAAGTGCAGGCCCAGGTTGACTGCATCATCCACAGATCTATTGGCCCGATATGCAAACTGCATAGGATCCAGCAGGGGGATTTTTTTCAGCTTGGCCATCACAAGCCTTTCGAGTGTCTTCATGACTACAGAGGTCAGTGCGACAGGCCTGTAGTCACAGATCAATAATTTCCAATAATAAGTGTCTTAGCAGGCCCTTTAGCCTAACTTGCCTTCATCGGCCAACGTCCCATCTACACTTGCCTGCATTTGGCCCATATCCCTCTGATAGGAATCTGAAGGCTAACATTTTCGCTCAATGGGTAGTGTGCAATATGAAGCGAGCGGCCAGGGGAGGTAGTTGACGCAAGGACTATGACAACGTTTAATAAACAATTAGACAGGTACATGGATAGGACAGGTTTAGAGGGATATGGGCTAAATGCAGGCAAGTGTAGATGGGAAACGCTGGTCGATGAAGGCAAGTTACGCTAAAGGGCCTGCTAAGACTCTATGATTGGTAATTATTGATCTGTGACACTATTTAGAAGAGTTGCTGAATAGTTATACAATTGAAGGGGGCATTCAGCCCATTAAGTACTCTTAAGAGCCCACTGGCTCTATGTAGGAACAATTCAGCTACTCACCTACACTCACTTTGTAACTCCAGAAATGCTTCCCTTTCAATTATTCAGTTCTCCTCTGGATACTACAATTGAATCTGCCACCATTATAACATTTGAGATGCTTTAGTGTATTTTGTTTTAATCAGCTTCATGCAACACCACTTTGTTCTTGACCTTTGCCAATGAGAAGATTTCTCTTCATTGTCCATCTTTGCTTGAATGTTGATAGATGCTTGTGGTCTTTGCCTATCTTTATTGGAGCTTCATGCTTGATACCCACCATTCAGGCTTCCATTCCAGCACAATCATGAAGCAAAACTTACCAAAGTTACACACGATAGTTTAGGTGACTGGGACAAAGGGAATTATTTGGCCTCTCGTTGTTCAAGGCCTCCATGGAACGTTCGACATGGCTCACCACCACATCTGCTCTGCTATTTTATTCAGCCGGAATCAGAAAATCATCTACAATAAGTCATTTTCCCAATATTGTGTCTTTGATATTCCCAAAGGATGTACCTTTGAAACAATTCGAATTATAATCAGCTTAGAAGTCCCATGGTAACATCATCAAAAACCTGAGTGTCATTACTAACATCAACACTGAAGAAATCCAGCCCCACTCACCAACACCTCTCTCAGCCTCTCCATAGTCTCTACATTATCATAGAATAGGATGAGTTGAAATCTCCCTCCAGTTAACATTGGGAACATCACATATTTCATTCCCTTATTTTGGCTACAGACCTCTCCCTGCGGCTTCTTGAATTTAAAAAAAAAAAGAGCTGGAGTAACTCAACGTGCAGGCAGCATCTCTGGAAGATATGGATAGGCGATGTTTTGGCATCAGAATCTTTCTTCAGACTAGTAGTGAGGGGGTGGGTGGGGGGGAAAGAAAGCTAGATGAGGTGTTGGGGAGAGGGGAGGACGAGGCCTGGCAAGTGATGGGTGGATACAGACGAGGGTGGCTGTTTTATTGGCAGGTGGGTGGTATGAAAGATAAATTGTAACGCTTCAAGAATTGCAAGGGATAGGGATAGGTAGAGTGTTTAAGAATAGTTTAAAGTCCTCTTCATGTGTTATAACAAATCTGTGCTTTAAAGAAGGTTGACACTGAGCATGCGTAGCTGGCACTCACTGCAGTCTACTTTAGTCAGATTCTGTTCTCTGTAACAGACAATAGACAATAAGTGCAGGAGTAGGCCATATGGCCCTCCGAGCCAGCACCACCATTCACTGTGATCATGGCTGATCATCCACAATCAGTACTCCTCCGTTCCTGCATTCTCCGCATATCCCTTGACTCCGCTATCTTAAGAGCTAGATGCAGGAAGATTGTTCCCGAGGTTGGGGAAGTCCAGAACAAGGGGTCACAGTTTAAGGATAAGGGGGAAATCTTTTAGGACCGAGACGAGGAAAACATTTTTCACACAGAGAGTGGTGAATCTCTGAAATTCTCTGTCACAGAAGGTAGTTGAGGCCAGTACTTTGGCTATATTTAAGAGGAAGTTAAATGTGGCCCTTGGGGCTAAAGGGATCATGGGGTATGGAGAGAAGGCAGGTACAGGATACTGAGTTGGACGATCAGCCATGATCATATTGAATGGTGGTGCAGGCTCGTAGGGCCGAATGGCCTACTCCTGCACCTATTTTCTAAGTTTCTATGTTTCTAAGAGCTCTATCTAACTATTTAAGAGCTCTATCTAACTTTTAATCAAAGGACAAATGGCAATCGCAAAACAATAAAATAAGGTTGAAAGTGTAACAGGCCATTTGCTAATCTGTAATGGTGTGGAATTGGGCTGTGTTGACGCTGCTGTGTATTTCAGAGGTGCACGCTGTATATTTGTTATAAGACCATTTGGAAGAAGGAAAAGTGCTAAAGTGCCCTGCGATAAACAAAGGGAAACTCTGTAAATGAAGAGCAGATGAATCTTTGTTCGTTGAGCAATCTCCTAGATTTCTCCCAGTGATCACTGTATTTGGCGCTCTTGAATAAAGTCTTGATTGTCTAATCCGATCTCTGTGTTGTGTTTTAAAGTTTCCTTTAACAGTGGACACATGTGAGAGATGAAAATAAGACCAAAGGCTGTGAGATAAGGGGGGATGAGGAGCAAATTGTGAAGCCAGAGGAAAGGATATAGGTGGAAGAGAATGGGAGGGGGGCGGGAAGGGAGGGCGGAATAGTGGGAGAAAGGAATATGCTTCTGGGTGGAGCACAGGGAAGGGAAGAGGAAAGTGGGGGTGGTTTATTACCTATAGTTGGAGCATTCAATGTTCGCAACATTGGGTTGTATGCTACCCAGGTGGAATATGAGGTGCTGTTCCTCCAGTGTGTGGCCTTACTCTGGCAATGGAGGAGTACCAGGACAGAAAGGTCAGTATGGCAATGGGAGGGAGAGTTACAATGGTTAAACCAATTCCGAACCATTTCATGGCCTTTTGTCACCTATCCATTCCCACAAGTCCTCTAGATGTTGCATTGACTTAACTGAGTTACTCCAGCACTTTGGGTCTTTTTTTGTTAAACTAGCATCTGCAGTTCTTTGTGCCTTCTTGAAATCTCGTTAATGTCTTAAGGACATTTTTGCACCATGTATTGTGGGAATTGAATAAGGGGACAGGATAAGACCTCTCTATTTTCAGGCTACAGCTCGGATCACTTCCCGAATGCAAATCTTTTGAACCTTCTATTCTTTCTCCGGATCAAAATAATCAGGGCAATAAAATTGCCTTGTTCTGCAAAGTTTTGTTGACCTGGATAAGGCGAATAATCCAGGTCCTTGTTCTTTTTTATTGTGATATTTAGGCCATGTGCGGCAGACTGGTAATTGGACTCCATCCAGTTGATGAGTGGAGTCCTATTCACCCATTGAGAGTAAATCAAAGGACCCTGTGCTTAGTGTCTTTCTAGCTTTCAGACCCCAAGTTCAGGTAGCTTTGATCATAATAGCAATTATTAAAAGTGATGGCAATGAGCCTGCAATTTGCGAGCACCTTCCACAGCCTTATGCTCCATGGTACTGTTTGAAGTCCACTCTGTGAGCAGTCAGCTTGTGTGCAGCTAAATGGCACAGACTCAGCAACAAGATGTGCAAGCTTATAATCACTCCTCGTGAGGCTGGCTGAAAGATAAATGGGGCGGTGTAGAAGCAGGGAAATATATTTACGGGGAAGACAGCTACCTTAACCCACCTGACGACCACTCAAAGAACAGCAAAGGCAGAGGTCCCAGCACTGACTACACTCCCCATAGAGCTAAGCATAGAGAGAGGAAAAAAACAAGGGGATGCACTGCGGAAAAATTATCAACTCTGATCCTCAGGGTGGCTCTGAAAAGCTGACGGTATTATTTCCGGTATATGTTTAGCTTATGGTTTCCCTTACATCGCATCCACGAATGGCATCCATCGCCAGCAGGTCATTCCCATGACGGAGCTGAAACTTCACCATCTCCTCAGCTGCTTGGAGATCGTTGAACTCCTGCTCCTGTGTTTTGCTGCAGTGTTTGATCATGTCTTTCAGCAGCAGTGCGTACTTGCTCATCCGCTGGACGGGCTTCAGTAGGTAGGAGGCCAGGTCCATCTTGTCGCCAAGTGCCAGCTGCTTATTCTGCAGAAATATATCGCACAGAAAAAAGCTCAGCAAATATATGAACAGTCAACAAAAACAAGAAGACGGGTGTCATAAACAAGTCAACATACTATTAACATACTGTTAGAAACAACAATAAAGGCATCAGGGGTTATGGGGAGAAGGCAGGAGAATGGGGTTAGGAGGGAGCGATGGATCAGCCATGATTGAATCGTAGAGTAGACTACTTCTTCTTCTTCTTCTTGCCTATGGCATGCACAGCCTAAAGTTGTCGGACAACTTGTTCTATTTGATCTTATTTGATTGAGCATGCTGGGTTGATTGCATTTGCCGAAACAGGGCGGACCACATGAAGGTTGCAATCTCCCACCCCAGAGTAGACATGATGAACCGAATGACCCAATTCCGCTCCTATCACTTATGACCTTATGACCTTAAGAAAGGCCGCAGGCTTTTCAGCCTACTGCAGTCTCCACCATTGTGATGCTGCAACTTTATAGGAGTTTAGTTATGTCGCATTTGGAGTATTGTGTGCAGGTTTAGTCACCCTATTAGCAGAAGGGTGTAATGAGCAGATACTGGTTTATACCAAATAAATACACAAAATGCTAGAGTAACTCATCGGGCCAGGCAGCATCCCTGGAGAACATGGATCGGCGATATTTCAGGTCAGAACCCTTCATCAGACTGAAAAAGTCTGAAGAAGGATTCCAACATGAAACGTTGCCTATCCATGTTCTCCGGGGACGATGCACGACCCACCGAGTTACTCCAGCACTTTGTCTTTCTTTAGAGAAGGGATGTGGGGGCTTTGGAAAGGATGCAGAGCAGATTTACCCAAATGATGCCTAAATTAAGGTGCATTAGCCACAGGGGGAGGTTGTACAGCCTTGGATCATTTTCTCTGGCATGACAGAGGTTGTGGAGGGACCTCATAGAAGTATATAAAATCACGAGAGGAGTGGATAGGGTAGAAAGACAGAATCTTTATCCCAGGATGGGAAATTTAAGTATTAGAATTAAGGTGAGAGGGGCAAAGTTTAAAGGAGAGGTATGGGGCAAGTTTATTTTTACACAGAGGGTGATGAATGCCTGGAATGTGCTGCCAGGGATGATAGTTGAAGCAACTATGTTAATGACATTTAAAAGTCTTTTGGATGGGCATATGGACATGCCGAGAATGGTTGATATGGATGATCTGCAGGTAGATAAGTGATAGACTTGGCATCATGTTCAATACTTAGTGTAGTGTTCTATGTTCTAGGCATTTAATAAAATCATGTCTGATCACCCCAAATCATCTATCTATATTATGTTCTAAAGATGGATAGAAACATAGAAACATAGAAAATAGGTGCAGGAGTAGGTCATTCGGCCCTTCGAGCCTGCACCGCCATTCAATATGATCATGGCTGATCATCCAACTCAGTATCCCATCCCAGCCTTCTCTCCATACTCCCTGATCCCTTTAGCCACAAGGGTCACATCTAACTCCCTCTTAAATATAGCCAATGAACTGGCCTCAACTACCTTCTGTGGCAGAGAATTCCACATATTCACCACTCTCTGTGTAAAAGATGATTTTCTCATCTCAGTCCTAAAAGATTTCCCCCTTATCCTTAAACTGTCACCCCTTGTTCTGGACTTCCCCAACATCGGGAACAATCTTCCTGCATCTAGCCTGTCCAACCCCTTAAGAATTTTGTAAGTCTTTATAAGATCCCCCCTCAATCTCCAAAATTCTAGCGAGTACACGCCGAGTCTATCCAGTCTTTCTTCATATGAAGGTCCTGACATCCCAGGAATCAGTCTGGTGAACCTTCTCTGTACTCCCTCTATGGCAATAATGTCCTTCCTCAGATTTGGAGACCAAAACTCTACGCAATACTCCAGGTGTGGTCTCGCCATGACCCTGTACAACTGCAGTCCCTTGGCATCAACATTGAATTCTCCCAATTTGGCTAGCCCGTGCTGTCCCCTCCCCCCTCCCCTTCCTTCACCCTCTAGCTGTCTCCTCCCATCCGCCCGCCCTCGGGCTCCTCCTCCTCCTCCCTTTGTCCTTCTTTCTTTCCCCACCCCCTATCAGTCTGAAGAAGGGTTTCGGCCCGAAACGTCGCCTATTTCCTTCGCTCCATAGATGCTGCTGCACCCGCTGAGTTCCTCCAGCAATTTTGTGTACCTGCAGTAGAACCTCCCTGCTCCTATACTCAAATCCTTTTGCTATGAATGCTAACATTCCATTTGCTTTCTTCACTGCCTGCTGCACCTGCATGCCTACTTTCAATGACTGGTGTACCATGATGCCCAGGTCTCGTTGCATCTCCCCTTTACCTAATCGGCCACCATTTAGATAATAGTCTGCTTTCCTGTTTTTGCCACCAAAGTGGATAACCTCACATTTATCCACATTATACTGCATCTGCCATACATTTGCCCACTCACCAAGCCTATCCAAGTCACCTTGCAGCCTCCTAGCATCCTCCTCACAGCTAACACTGCCCCCCAGCTTAGTGTCATCCGCAAACTTGGAGATGTTGCATTCAATTCCCTCATCCAAATCATTAATATATATTGTGAAAAGGTCCCGTTTACTCCTACTCTTTGCTTCCTGTTTGCCAGCCAGTTCTCTATCCACATCAATACTAAACCCCCAATTCCGTGTACTTTAAGTTTGTATACTAATCTCTTATGTGGGACCTTGTCGAAAGCCTTCTGAAAGTCCAGATATAACACATCTATATTCAGTTATAAACTAAACTGAAGTGAAACTGAACTGATATTCACTATATGCATTGAGTCCCCTCATTTCCAAAAACCTCTTCATGGTCAATTAGACCATGATCAACAAGCGAGCATCTACAGTTCTCTGAAATAAAAGAGTAAAGGATTCCAAAAACTCTCAATCCTGGAATTTCAATCACCGAGCTTATCATTTATGCTTGCTGCATGATTGGTTTTCAAGTAAAATTCTATCACATTAATTGCTGAATTATTAACAAAGCTTCCAGTATTCTTGCTGGATCCACAGGACATATGCCATACTCATGCATGGAAAGACCAAGGTTTGGTCAAAAAGACTTTTGGCACATTGGCCTTCATCAGTCAGAATATTGAGAATAGAAGTTGGGAGGTCGTTTTGCAATTGTATAAGACGTTGGTGAGACCAGTATTGTGTGCAGTTCTGGGCACCATGTTATAGGAAAGATATTGTCAAGCTTGAAAGGGTTCAGTGGAGATTTACAAGGTTGTTGACAGGACTAGAGGGTCTGAGCTATAGGGAGGGATTGAGTAGGTTGGGTCTCTATTCCTTGGAGCACAGGAGGATGAGGGGTGATCTTATAGAGGTGTATAAAATCATGAGAGGTATAAATTGGGTAGATGCACAGAATCTCTTGCCCAGAGTAGGGGATTTGAGGACCAGATGACATAGGTTCAAGGTGAAGGGAAAAGATTTAACAGGATTCTGAGGGGTAACTTTTTCACACAAAGGTTGGTGGGTGTATGGAACAAGCTGCCAGAGGAGGTAGTTGAGGCTGGGACTATCCCAACGTTTAAGCGACAGTTAGAAGGGTGTATGGGTAGGACACGTTTGGAGGGATATGGACCAAACGCAGGCAGATGGGACTAGTGTGACTGGGACATGTGTGGGCAAGTTGGGCCGTGGGCCCTGTTTCCACACTGTATCACTCTATGACTCGATAACAGTTGACCATATGTGCCTGGTCACCACTTCCAGGGTGTTGCAGTGCATTGTCATTGGTTTAAGGGCACTGCGGGCCAATCCAGGACCAACCACATTAAAGCTACATCCAAGAAAGCACACCACCATCTCTACTTCCTCAGAAGACCAAGGAAGTTCAGCATGTCACCGACGACTAACCAACTTCCACAGAAGCATTGTAGAAAGCATCCTTTGGTGACGTATCATGGCTTGGTTTTGCAACATCTCTGCCCAAGATGGTAAGAAATTACAGATGGTTGTGGATTTTGCCCAGTCAATTTTACTGAACAGACTCCATCTACATTTCATGCTGCTTTGCGAAAACAGTCAGCATATTCAAGGATCATTTATACCCCAGTCGCTCCTTTCCTTATTGGGCAGAAGATACAAACGCTTAAAGGCATGTACCATCAGACTCAAGAACAGCATAACCCCTGCTGTAATTAGACTCCTGAACAGGCCTCTCATAAATTTCGGGTGTAGTCCAAATCTCCAAACCTCTCTCATTGTGACGAAGGATCTTGACCCGAAACTTTGCCTATTTCCTTCGCTCCATAGATGCTGCCTCACCCGCTGAGTTTCTCCAGCATTTTTGTCTCCCTTCATTGTGACCCATGCACTTTTAAAAATCTGCATTTTCTCTGTAAATGTAACTGTAACTGTAACCCTCGAACAGTATATTCCGCTCTCTGGTATTTTTCTCTCTCCAACATCTGCTGTACATGTGTACGGTTTGGTTGTACTAATGTAAAGTGTGATTTGCATGAGTAACCCAGATCTTATGGAACAACATGTCCAAGTTGTGAGAATGTTTCTCTGGGAAGAAATGCTAAAAATTGGACACATGGTCTCAGGGAAGGATTTTTTTTTTTCATAAAGGTTATGAATCTTTGAAATGATCTCTTCAGAGGGACAAAGTAATTAAGTGTATTTGAGACTGATACTGCTGGGTTTTAGGACATCTCAATCATTACAGTAGTGGATAGTGCAGCAGGCTCATGGATAAATTGTACCTGTTCTTATTTCTTATATTCTTTCATCTTCCCTCACCACTTCAAAAAATAATTTGATTTTCAGCAGAGTCTCGGATTTCACTTCGGAAACTGATGCTAGATCAATTACTAATTTGAAAATTGAAGGGTTTTTACTGTACAAACAGAAATAAGAGGGGAAGGTAGGCAAGTGGAGTTAGGACTCAGAGCCCTTTGATCTTAATACATTGTATAACAGGCCATCGGGAACAAATGACCCCTCTCACCCTCTGTTCCTACTATTTGTTTCTGCTAACTTCTTAGTGTTTCTCATATAAGAGTTTATTTGAAAAATTTAAAACCTTCACAACCCCAGAACATCCCTATGGAAACTTGCACATGAGTACTCTGCCTGAGAAAGGAGAGGCAACTTAAAGCACATACAGTAGAACATAGAACAGTACAGCACAGAAACAGACCCTTCGGCCCCACAATGTCCATGCCTAACAAGATACCAAGGTCAACTCATAGAGTCCTAGAATCAGTGTATGGAAACAAGCCCATCAGTCCAACTTGTCCATGTCAACAAAGATGTCCCATCTAAGGTAATCCCATCTAAATTAGCCCCATTTGCCAGCATTTGGCCCATCCCCCATTTATCCTTTCCTCTCCATATAACTGTCCAAATATATTTCGAATGTTGTTCCAGTACCAATCTAATCTCGTCCACCTGCACCTGATTTATAACCTTCCATTCCCTGCAGATCTATGATTCTTAAACGTAACTGTTATATCTGCCTCCACCACTACCCCTCGCAGGTAGTGTATCCCAGGTACACACCATTCTCAGTAAAAAAATCTTACCCCGCACATCTCCTTTAAACTCGCTCACCTATGCCATCTAGTCTTTGACATTTCCACCCTGAAAAAATGGTTCTGACTATCTACCTATCTATGCCTCACACTTTGTCTTGAGGGGGCGCTGCTCTGGCAGCAGCCATGTCATGCAGCTCGTCAGTTTTTCAACTTTTTTTTATTTTTTTAGTATGTTTTAAAGTCTGTATTTAATGTTTCTTTGTGTGTTTTGTGTGGGGGGTGGTGTGGGGGGGGTAAGGGGGAAACCGCTTCGGTCGCCTCCTCCACGGAGAGGCGAGTTTTTCCAGGTCGCCTCCCCCGTGGCCTAACATCAAGGATCGGCACGGCCTTTCCCGGAGACGTGCCCGGGGCTTCAGCGGCGGGCGCAGCGTGGACTCTCGGCGTGGAGCAGGTGAGCCCTCGCTGGGGCTCGCTGGAGGGGAGCGCTCCGTTTCGCTGGCCCGGGGCAGCCGGCAGCCTGAAGTCGCAGCCTGAAGCCGCGGTCTGCAGAGCTCCAGCTGGTGCGGCGTCTACAGCCCGGGATCTCACGTTGGGGACCCGGGGGAAGAAGAAGCCATCACTGCCGGCCCGCGGCCGACTTCTACCGCGGGTCCGGCATGGACTTACCATCACCCCTGGAGGGGAGCTTCGACCGCCGGCCCTGCAGTCTACGGTGCTTCTGGCTGCCGCGGGGACTTTAAATCTTGACCGCCGGCCTGCGGCCTACAACAACTTAAAGCCGCGGTCTCCGGTGAGGAAGAGCCGATCCTGGACTGACTCTGGACTCTGGTCCTGACCAAGGGGGGGGAAATGGAGGAGGACTGGCCAAATTTTTGTGCCTTCCACCACAGTAATGAATGCTATGGTGGATGTTTGTGTTACAGTTTTATTGTGTGTTCTTTATTATTGTATCGCTGCAGACAACCCAAATTTCCACCAGCCTGGCTGTGTGGCAATAAATTATATCTATCTATCTATCTATCTATCTATCTTTCTATTTATTTATTGTGCCTAGCAATACTCAAGCAAGCAGCCATGGTGCTGGGAAGTATACATTGTATGGTCTACTTTGGTCTACTTTGCAAAATATAGTCATGGCTTCATTTGCTAACCATCTGAGAGGGCAGTTGGGATTTGTATTGGATTGACAACACAGCGGCTCCAAAGATTCAGCATTCACCCGGTAATGCATTAGAATATCAATCTGGAATATGCGTCCAACTCCTTGAAGTACATCGCTGAGAACAAAGAGTGACATGACGGGGGAGGGGGGGGGGGGGGGGGGGGGGGGGGTGGTGGCGGCGAGTAGCAAGAGGGGCCATCAGAATTATATTGTGTACTTTTTTAATTTTTTTTAATTTTTTAATGTTTTAAGAAAGAAAGAGAAAAAAAACCCCACAAATGTCAAGATAAAAAAAAGAATGGAATGATTTACTAATAATACATCATTGGAGATAGGTTCATAGATTATAAAGTATCACTTTTCATCTAATCCTGAGTTCAAGCTTCAGTTAGGTTCCCGTGCTGAACCGATCTACCCCTTGAAATAGTCAATAAATGGAGACCATATTCTAACAAAAAGTTCTTGTTTGTCCATTAAGACAAGTCTGATTCTTTCCAGGTGTAGGGTTCTAATTAAGTACTTTTCTAAGTTCTAAGTACTTTTCTAACTTGGTCGACACCCAATACATGCCGGTTCTTTGCATACTTGTCTATTGTATGCAAAACAATTAATTTCACTGTACCAAGTACATAAGGTATTATGGGTTATAGTTCTTGGTTGGTTCTTGGTTTCTTGGTCCTCCAAAATATTCCAAATGGAATTTAAACTAGGAGTAGAATTAGGCCGTTTGACCCATCAAGTCTACTCTGCCATTCAATCATGGCTGATCTATCTCTCCCTCCTAACCCCATTCTCCTGCCTTCTCCCCATAACCCCTGACACCCGTACTAATCAAGAGTCTATCAATCTCTGCCTTAAAAATATCAATTGACTTGGCCTCCGCAGCCTTCAGTGGCAAAGAATTCCACAGATTCCACACCCTCTGCCTAAACATGTGACAATAAAGTATCAATCGACCAATAAAGTATCGATCAATCCTGCATCTACAATATTTTACCTCAGAGACAAGAGTGTTATAAAAGCTGACGTGTTTCATACAGCATCTGATGCCAATCCCACATTTTATTCCAAAGCGATCATACGTAAGGACATGTAAAAACACTTTTGTCGATTTAATTCTCCACAGATTGAAACAAAAATAATTTGTTATTTTCAAAATATGCGAACTACCTACTTTAAAGAAAGTGTTTCCGTGACTCGCGAGCAGACTGTCAGACCGTGGTTTGTTCATGCTGTATAGTGCATACATCCGAAATTGCTCTTCCTAGAGGAGTAAACAAGTAAAATGTTGTTAATGTTAATGTTAGTTAACATAAACAGTTATTGCTACATGGCTCCAAGCATATTGAACAAACCCATGGTCAAAGCACATTCACAGACATGCTACCTACTCATCAAACTCAGGAATTGAACCAAATCTTCTAAATAAAGATTCAAAACCATTATATGTCGTGATATGAAGAAGGACCCCGACCTGAAATGACATCCTCCATAGATGCTGCCTGACCTGCTGAGTTACTCTAGCATTGACACAAAAAGCTGGGCCAGGCAGCATCTCTGAAGAGATGTAATGGGTGGCGTTTCGAGTAGAGAGCCTTCTTCAGACCTGTCTCGACCCGAAACGTCACCCATTCCTTCTCTTCAGAGATGTTGCCTGTCCCGCTGAGTTACTCCATCTTTTTGCGTCTATCTTCGATTTAAACCAGCATCTGCAGTTCCTTCCTACAAGTGTTGCTCCAGCATTGTGTGGTCATCTTTATTATATGTTCCGTTTCAATGACCAACAACTCACAACATTTATTGTGCTAAATAGAGAAGAGAGTGCTTTGATTTCTGCTCATCAATATTCCCAATTTTATTTAACGACAGTTAATGATCATGCAGACATTTATTTTTACACCTACAAGATTATGGCTATTGATACTGCTTGAGGTGCTAAAGTCATATATACAAGGCTGAATTCATGTACACAAGGCCCATTAGTGTGATTTTAGTGATCCATAAAGCATAGAGAATCATAGAGTCATACAGCATAGAAATAGGCCCTTCGGCCCAATAGAATAGAATAGAATAGAATATGTTTATTGTCATTGCAGAAAACTGAGCAACGAAATTCCATTTGCTTCTCCTCCATTAAAAGAAATACAACACAACAACCAATACACAGCGCACTTCCATGGGAAGGAGTCCTCGCCCCCTAATTATGACCCCTTTTCCCGTCTCCAACGCACCCCCTCCTCGTGGAACCCCCCTCAGAAAGTCCCGGCTCTGGAACTCTTCATTCAGAACTGCCGCCGCGACGTCAACCGCCTCAACTTCTCCACTCCCCTGTCTCACTCCAATCTTTCCCCCTCTGAACGCACTGCCATCGAATCACTCCGCAAAAACCCAGATTGGGTCATCAAACCAGCCGACAAGGGAGGTGCCGTGGTAGTCTGGCGCGTCGATCTCTACAAAGCTGAGGCCACGCGCCAACTCTCGGACACCTCCTCCTACTTACCCTTGGACCATGACCCCACTGACGAGCACCAGGCCACCATTTCTAACACCATCACCGACTTCATCAATTCCCACGCCCTACCTGACCAAGCCTCCAAACTCATCGTTCCCCAGCCCCGCACGGCCCGTTTTTACCTTCTCCCCAAAATCCACAAACCCGGCTCTCCCGGCAGACCCATTGTCTCTGCGTGTTCGTGCCCCACCGAACTCATCTCCACATACCTTGACTCCATCCTATCCCCCTTGGTCAAATCCCTCCCCACCTATGTTCTAGACACCTCAGACACTCTCCGCCGCCTCCACGCATTCCACTCTCTGGGCCCTCACCCCCTCATCTTCACCATGGATGTCCGGTCACTCTACACCTCCATCCCCCACCAGGATGGCCTCAGAGCCCTCCGGTTCTTCCTCGACCAGAGGAGCAACCTATACCCAGCCACTGACACTCTCCTCCGCTTAGCGGAGTTGGTCCTCACCCTCAATAACTTTACATTTGACTCCTCCCATTTCCTCCAAACACAAGGCGTAGCTATGGGCACACGCATGGGCCCCAGCTACGCCTGCCTCTTTGTCGGGTACGTTGAACAATCCTTGTTCGATGCGTACCAGGGCCCCATCCCCGACCTCTACCTCCGCTACATTGACGACTGCTTTGGTGCCACCTCCTGCACCCACACACAACTGACTGACTTCATCCACTTCACCACCAACTTCCATCCGGCACTCCAATACACCTGGACGATTTCCGACACTTCCCTACCATTCCTTGACCTCACCATCTCCATCGCAGGGGACAGACTCCTGACCGACATACATTACAAACCCACTGACTCACATGGCTATCTGGACTACACGTCTTCCCACCCTGCCCCCTGTAAAGACTCCATCCCCTACTCCCAATTCCTCCGCCTACGCCGCATCTGTTCCCAGGATGAGACATTTCATACCAGGGCATCGGAAATGTCCTCGTTCTTCAGGGAACGGGGATTCCCCTCCGCCACCATAGATGAGGCTCACACCAGGGTCTCATCCATACCCCGTAACACTGCTCTCTCTCCCCATCCCCGCACACGCAACAAGGGTAGAGTCCCTCTGGTCCTCACCTTTCACCCCACCAGCCGGCAAATACAACACATAATCCACCGCCATTTCCGCCACCTCCAACGTGACCCCACCACTCGCCACATCTTCCCATCTCCCCCCATGTCTGCCTTCCGCAAAGACCGCTCCCTCCGCAACTCCCTCGTCAATTCTTCCCTTCCCTCCCGCACCACCCCCTCCCCGGGCACTTTCTGTTGCAACCGCAAGAAATGCAACACCTGTCCCTTCACCTCCCCCCTCGACTCCATTCAAGGTCCCAAGCAGTCGTTCCAGGTGCGACAAAGGTTCACCTGTATCTCCTCCAACCTCATCTACTGCATCCGCTGCTCTAGATGTCAGCTGATTTACATCGGTGAGACCAAGCGTAGGTTGGGCGACCGTTTCGCCGAACACCTCCGCTCAGTCCGCAATAACCTACCTGACCTCCCGGTGGCTCAGCACTTCAACTCCCCCTCCCATTCCCAATCCGACCTCTCTGTCCTGGGTCTCCTCCATTGCCAGAGTGAGCAACAGCGGAAATTGGAGGAACAGCACCTCATATTCCGTCTGGGGTCCTTGCGTCCTTATGGCATCAACATTGAATTCTCCCAATTTGGCTAGCCCGTGCTGTCTCCTCCCCTTCCTTCACCCTCTAGCTGTCTCCTCCCACCCTCCCATCTGCCCGCCCTCGGGCTCCTCCTCCTCCTCCCTTTTTCCTTCTTTCTTTCCCCACCCCCCATCAGTCTGAAGAAGGGTTTCGGCCCGAAACGTCGCCTATTTCCTTCGCTCCATAGATGCTGCTGCACCCGCTGAGTTTCCCCAGCAATTTTGTGTACCAACCAATACACATATGTACAGTTAATAGTAAAATAATAGATACATTTTTTAAAAAGTTTAAAAGAATTTAGCGGTATTCCTCGAAGTTACTTCTTGCTTCCCAGTGTTCACTATTGGAGTTAAGCTCTTTTACCGCACATGGGTAGAAACTATTTTTTAGTCTACCGGTGCGAGCCTGCAGAGACCTGAGTCGCCTCCCCGAGGGTAGCAGAGTAAAAAGGTGGTTGGCAGGGTGGGATGTGTCCTTCTTGATATTTATGGCCCTGCGCAAGCATCGGGCCTTGTATATGTCATCCAAGGAGGGCAGGTTAGCGTTTGTAATGCGCTGCGCAGTTTTTATAACTCCCTGCAGCGCCCTCCTCTCAGCCACAGTACAACTGGCAAACCACACCAGGATTCCGTAGGTGAGGATACCTTCCACGGCGCATCGATAGAAGGACAGCAGCAGCGGCTGTGAGACGTTAGCTCTCCGTAGAGACCTCAGGAAATACAGCCGCTGATGAGGCTTCTTCAAGAGAGTGACGGTGTTCATTTGCCATTTGAGGTCCTGAGAGATGTTTATTCCAGGAACCTAAAGTCGTTGACTCTCTCCACCATGTCTCCTTTGATGTATAAGGGAGCAGGTTCCTCTCTCCTCTTCCTCCTGAAGTCAACGACAAGTTCTTTTGTGGACAACTTGCCCATGCTGACCAAGACACCCCATCTACAGTAGTCATGTGACAAAAATAAACCTAAACCCAGAGGGCAGAGGTTTAATGGAAATGGGAAAAGATTTAATAGGAACTCGAGAGGTGATCTTTACATGCAGAGGGTGCTGGGTATGTGGAATGAGCAGCCAGAGGAAATAGTTGAGGCAGGTAGAATTACAATATTTAAAAGACATTTGGACATGGATAGGAAAGGTTCAGAGGCAGATGGGTCAAACACAGCTAAATCTCTGACAGTGGTGTAGGAGACGGTTGGAATCTCCCTGGAAACTTGAGAATTGCAAAGGCGGAAAATTAAAACTAAGCTGAAAGTCTTCATCTAAAGTGTCTGACGGAGAAAGATAAATATCCCAGCTGCAGCATCAGCAAGACAAGGCAGGAGAAAGTCCATTAGCTTTCACCCCTTCTAACCCTTGGGGATGGAAGTGCACGTGTGCTAGGATAGACAGAAAAAACAGGCAAGTTAGGCTTGACCTGTCTCACTCCTGTCCCAGCACAATTTGAATCAGACTATGTAGTATGCTCAGCTCCCGGGATGCAGAGATTGGAGCCCAAGGGAGCGCTGAGAGCTTGATCACCCCAAGCAGCGGGTGTGACAGGACTGTAAACTCACAGAGGACACTGCAATTCTGGCAAGCTTGAGGAAGTACGTGCCATGTTTACGTCCTGCTGCCCTTCCGCTATGGTTCTGCTGGCTGCAGGCTTATGCGAGCAATCTCCCAAAGGACCTGCCCTGTGTCTGCTGCTCACTCTGCCATTGGGAAGCCAGGAGGCAGAACGTAGGCAAGTAGCGTAGCAGAGATTGCTGATGAGTGGGACCATCTGCTTGTACTCACAGGATTTAAGTGAGATACGGGGTTAATGCAATTCCGTAACTCCTGTTTTCCAGGTAAAAAAAACAGGAACTAAATTGACAAAAGTCACAGAATACACGGGTGATTAATATATCACCTGGAGCGCAGGAGGAGGACGGGTGATCTTATAGCGGTGTATAAAATCATGAGAGGAATAGATCAGGTAGATGCACAGAATCTCTTGCCAAGTGTAGGTGAATTGAGGACCAGAGGACACAGGTTTAAGGTGAAGGGGAAAAGATGTAATAGGAATCTGAGGGGTAACTTTTTCACAAGTTGAGGTAGTTGAGGCTGGGACTATCCCAACGTTTAAGAACCAGTTATACAGGTTGTACATGGATAGGACAGGTTTGGAGGGATATGTTCCAAATGCAGGCAGGTGGGACTAGTGTAGCTGGGACATTGTTGGCCGGTGTGGGCAAGTTGGGCCGAAGGGCCTGTTTCCACACTGTATCACTCTAAGAATATATAATGAACACCAATTGCTGGAACTTGGTTCAGACTTCCATAGGTACTACCTTAGATAAATGTTAGGACTTTTATATTTTTAAATGGTAGTTATAGTCATGGAATCATTCAGCATGGAAACAGGCCCTTTGGCCCAACTCATCCATACCAACCAATATGCCCTATCCAAACTATTATCTGGCTGTGTTTGACCCATCTGCCGCTGAACCTTTCCTATCCATGTCCAAATGTATTTTAAATATTGTAATACTACCTGCCTCAACTATTTCCTCTGGCTGCTCATTCCACATACCCAGCACCCTCTGTATGTAAAGATCACCTCTCGAGTTCCTTTTAAATCTTTTCCCACTTCCATTAAACCTGCCCTCTGGGTTTAGGTTTATAGTTGTCACATGTACCGAGGTAGAGCGAAAAGCTTTATTTTGAATGCAACCTAATCTGATCTGATAATTCTATAATTCTAAATGTTTCCCCTTGTCTGGACCTCGAGTCCGTAATAAAGTTTTTTATTATTATATTATTATTATTATTATTATTATATTAATATTATTATTATTATTATTATTATATATAAATACGATCGTCAAACTTAAGGACAAATAGATAGACTTAAAAGGGAAGATATACTGAGCAGTATACGGTTCTCAGCATTGTAGCACATCATTTTCATAGACAAAGGCCATGTCCACAATGGGGTAGAGGTGTATCGGACACTATCCTTATGCAAGGACTGATCAGAAGCCTGATAACAGAGGGGAAGAAGCTGTTCCTGAGCTAACAGAAGGGAAAAAGCTGTTCTAGTTCCAGATTCCCTAACCCTGGGAAAATGGCTTGTGCCTTCTCCCTATCTATTCCCCTCATGATAATATACACCTCTATAAGATCATCGCTTAGCCTCCCTTATCCCTTAGCCTCCTGCATTCCAAGGAATAACATCATACCCTGCCCAATCTCTCCCTATATCTCAGACCCTCAATTACTAGTAACATCATCATAAATCTTCTCTACACCCCTTCGAGCTTAATGGCATCTTTCCTACAGCAGGCTGACGAAAGCTGAACATAATACTCCAAGCATAATACTCACTTAATTGACAAATGAATGCTAATGTGCCAAAACTCTTCTTCACCTCACCATCTACCTGCAACGCCACTTTCAAAGAACTATAAAGTTGTAAGCCTTGATCCCTCTGCTCCACAACTCTCTGCAGGGACCGACTGTTCGTTGTGAAGGTCCTGCCTGGTTTAACTTCCAAAAATGCAATATCTCTCATTTATCTACATATAGTCATTTATCACAACTGGGATGGTGGGACTGTCATATGAGGAAAGATTGAAAAAACTAGGCTTGTATTCACTGGAGTTTAGAAGGATGAGGGGGCTCTTATAGAAACATCTACAATTATAAAAGGACTGGACAAGCTAGATGCAGGAAAAATGTTCCCAATGTTGGGCGAGTCCAGGACCAGGGTCCACAGTCTTAGAATAAAGGGGAGGTCATTTAAGACTGAGGTGAGAAAAAACTTTTTAACCCAGATAGTTGTGAATTTATGGAATTCCCTGCCACAGAGGGCAGTGGAGGCCAAGTCACTGGTTGGATTTAAGAGAGAGTTAGATAGAGCTCTAGGGGCTAGTGGAGTCAAGGGATATGGGGAGAAGGCAGGCACGGGTTATTGATAGGGGACATAGAAACATAGAAACATAGAAAATAGGTGCAGGAGTAGGCCATTCGGCCCTTCGAGCCTGCACCGCCATCCAATATGATCATGGCTGATCATCCAACTCAGTATCCTGTACCTGCCTTCTCTCCATACCCCATGATCCCTTTAGCCACAAGGGCCACATCTAACTCCCTCTTAAATATAGCCAATGAACTGGTCTCAACTACCTTCTGTGGCAGAGAATTCCAGAGATTCACCACTCTCTGTGTGAAAAATGTTTTACTCATCTCGGTCCTAAAAGATTTCCCCCTTATACTTAAAATGTGACCCCTTGTTCTGGACTTCCCCAACATCGGGAACAAACTTCCTGCATCTAGCCTGTCCAACCCCTTAAGAATTTTGTAAATTCCTATAAGATCCCCCCTCAAACTTCTAAATTCTAGCGAGTACAAACCAAGTCTATCCAGTCTTTCTTCATATGAAAGTCCTGACATCCCAGGAATCAGTCTGGTGAACCTTCTCTGTACTCCCTCTATGGCAAGAATGTCCTTCCTCAGATTAGGAGACCAAAACTGTACGCAATACTCCAGGTGTGGTCTCACCAAGACCCTGTACAACTGCAGTAGAACCTCCCTGCTCCTATACTCAAATCCTTTTGCTATGAACGATCAGCCATGATCAAAATGAATAGCGGTGCTGGCTCGAAGGTCCGAATAGCCTACACCTATACCTATTTTCTATGTTTCTATCTATATCTGAATGAAACTCTGTTCTTCATTCCTCAACCCACTTGTCTAGCTGATCAAGAACCTGCTGTAATTCTTGATTATTCCAGTATCTTCATTATATATGGTAATTTTAGTTTCAAACTTACAGATAATGCATTGTGCTTTATCATCCAAATCTTTGAGTGAATTGACAAGAAGCAATGAGCCCAGCACCAATCTCCGAGAAACACAAGTTTCACAACTTCAGCCGAGCAAAAGGGTGGGAGATTGCAACCTTCACGTGGTCCACCCCGTTTCAACTAATGCAATCAACCCGACGTGCACAAACAATATCAAATAGGACATTGGGTTTCGGCCTGAAACGTTGCCTATTTCCTTCGCTCCATAGATGCTGCTGCACCCGCTGAGTTTCTCCAGCTTTTTTGTGTACCATCAAATAGGACAAGTTGACTTACAACTTTAGGCTGTGCAAGTAGAAGAAGTCTACGCAAGAAGAAGAAGTCTAGCAAACAAACTTCCCTCACCAACCTCTGCTCCCTACCATGAAGCCAATTCTGTATCTAGTTAACTCGCTGTATCTGGATCCCATGCAATTTTAACCCTCCAGAGCAGCGTACCAGGCAGAACCTTAAAGACCTTCCTGAAGTCCATATGGACTGCTTCTATGGTCCATACAGTCTGCTTCTACTGTCTTATTGTCAACTTTATTGATTACTTCTTCAAAAAATTCATTTAAATCTTCCTTGTTCAAAACCATGCTGACTATGCCTAATGAACCCCTGTCTTTCCAAATGCCTGTCTGTTGTATCCCTCAAATTGCTCTCCAGTAACTTTCCTACCACAGATGTTAGGCTTAATGGTTTCTCATTCCCAGGTTTTTCTTTGCAGCTCCCTTTAAAAAGAGGCGCAACATTACCCACTGTCGAATATCCTGTCTAATGATGATTCAGGTATCTCAGCCAGGTCTCCGGCAATTTCATCTCTTGTTCTCGTTCAGTGATCTGACAATGCAAGGTTTGCATTATCATTTTCCACCATTTACCAGGTGATGAGGAGAATGGAATGGATGGAGTACTTTATTGTCACATGTGACAAGGCACAGTGAAATTCTTTGCTTGCATACACAAGAAGCAACAGCAATAATCAGAGGTCATGGTGCAGTAATCACCGATACAAAAGAGAACCAGGCCTCAAACTGTTCGGACGAAACCTACAAGCGGTAATTGGTGTTGAAATGACAAGATCAGCTGCATAATGGTATATCGCTGTCTATGAAGACAGCAAGCTACCAGCTCACAGCATGAAGCCATTTAATAAATATGCTCTGGCAACTGACAGGATGGTGAGACATTGGCCAAATGTACAAACAACAGGCATATGTTAAACGGACTACATGTGAACCCCCAGAAAGAGATCAAGAAGGTCATCAAACGTTGTCATGATCATATTGCTTCTGCCAGACAAAGATGTTTATGTATCTAGAGACCCATCCCACACAGTACCATGGAAAGGAAAGGACGTTTTGGACTGAAGCCTTTAGACTATCATTGACACGCTAAAGCAAAGATGTTTAAATAGACAGAGTTGGCTGTGTCAATTAAGATGTGTTCCCATTTTAAACGTGTAATTCCATGGAACTTGTCCATGCCTAAATAATCAAAGTGAACTATCCAAATGAAAGACACAAAATATTGGAGTAACTCAGCGGGTCAGGCAGCATCCCGGGAGAATGTGAATATGTGATGCTTCACATTGGAACCCTTCTTCAGGCCATCTTTTACTATCCAATTGTACCGATTGACATTGTATTTAATCAACGGTTGTTATATTTGTATTTAAAAAGTACTGCCTGGAGTTCAAAGAGATTTTTCCACTGAATGAAAACTTTTTACATCTGAAGATCGAGACTGCATGGTGCAGTCAAAATCACAATGCCAGGAACAATGCCAATACCACAAGTTCCTAATCTTAGAGTCTTAGATTTAATACTGACAGAGCCTGCTGTTTGCCCTCTCCAGACCATCAACAGGATATGAAAATCACCACACAATCACGATCACAATCAAAATCACAATAATACTTTATTTAGCCAAATATGTTTTGCAACATAAGAGGAATTTCATTTGCCAAGTCAGTCATGCAAATAAACAACAGAACACACAAAACACACTTTAACATAAACATCCAGCACAGTGACTCCTCCACATTCCTCACTGTGATGAAAGGCAAAAAAAAGTTCAATCCCTTCCTTTTGGTCTCCCGCGTTCGGGGACCTCGAGACATCCATTGACCGGACGATCTTGGCTCCCGTAGCCGGTGGCATTTTGGGCCCTCCGTGTCGGGGCGACGCAGCTCCTGCATCAGGGGGATGTCAGCTCCCCCGTGCCGGGCGATCGAACCCCCGCGTCGGGGCTGGTCCAGCCTCTGCGTTCGTCTGAGCTCGCGATTAGCCTCTCCCGACTGCGAACTCTTGATGGTAAGTCCGCAGGCCACGTTTCGAGCGATCCCGGGCAAGGGATCGGCTCTGATATTAAGTCCGCGCACCCCGCGGTGGGGCCCAAGGAAGAGCTCCATCGATGTTAGGCCGCAGAGTGACCGGAGACGCGGCCCGGAAACATCGCGTCTCCGGCAAGGAAAGAAACGGGAAAAAAGTTTCCCCCTCCCCCCACCCCACATAAAACAAGCCAGAGAACATTTACACAAACTTATAAAATGCACTAAGAATTTAAAAAATGCCAAAAAAACAAACAGACTGTTGGCAGGGCTGCCAATCGTTTGGCACCCTTGGTGGTCACAAGGGCCACATCTGCTCCTCTCAGCAGGGTAGGACTCCTTTTTCAAATCATCAACTTGATATTTAGTAGGAATAAGTTGTAAAAAGAAGGGAGGGAGGGAGGGAGGGAGGGAGGGAGGTGATGTGGAAGTAACTTGTTAAATTCTGTAAGGAATTTCAGAGGGCAGGGCGGCACATTTGGGACGGTGGTAGTGTTCCTGCCTTATAGTGTCAAAGACCCGGGTTCAATCCTATCTGTAGGGAGTTTGTACGTTCTCCATGTGACTGCATGGGTTTTCTCCAGGTACTCTGGTTTCCTTCCACACTCCAATGGCGTTCAAGTTGGTAGGTTATTTGGCTTCGGTAATATTATAAATTGTCCCCAGTGTGGACGATAGCGCCCGTGCTAGATATTGATGGTCTGTGCGGACTCGCTGGGTCGAAGAGTCCGTTTCCGTGCTGCATCTCTAAAGTCTAAAAGTCTGAAATCCAGTGTTCCTGTACATTTAGCTTTAGACTCTGATGGTTCCCCATGTGGAAGCCGTATGGCTAAGGGGACAAGGCCAGAGTAAAACGGCAAGGTTTTTACTGGCTTAAAATTGGGTGGAGAGATCAAGCTGGGCTTTGGTGACAAGAGAAGGTTCCATGGGCGGGAGGTGGCTCCGATCATCGACCGGCTTTCCCACTCTGGGATACCTACTCATCTCCTCTCCCTTCTTAGTTTAGCTTAGTTTGAAGGCACAGCGCGGAAACAGGTCCTTCGACCCACCGAGTCCGCGCCGACCAGTAATCCACGCACACTAACACTATCCTACACACACGAGTGACAATTCACAATTTTACCAAGCCAATTAACCTACAAACTGTACGTCTTTGGATTGTGGAAGGAAGCCAGAACACCCGGAGAAAACCCACGCAGTTCACGGGAAGATCATACAAACTTCATACAGACAGCACCCCTGGTCAGGATCGAACCCGGGTCTCTGGTGCTGTTATGCCCCTGTCCGACTTAGGAAACCTGAACGGAACCCTCTGGTGACCTTGCGCCCCACCCAAGGTTTCCATGAGTCGCCAGAGGTTTTGGTCACTTGCCTGGAAAGCCTCGACCGAAGCGTGAGCTGCATCTACTGATCAAAGATCCAAAAAGGATCTTTGCTAACACACACACGCCCACGCCCACGCCCACGCCCACGCCCACGCACACGCACACGCACACGCACACGCACACGCGCACGCGCACACACACACACACACACACACACACACACACACACACACACACACACACACACACACACACACACACACAAACACAAGGTGGGGGCCAGGGACAGCGGAGGAGCGCTGTCTGCGTGATGAAGAGGAAGGTAAACGGCTGCCATAGAGCACGATGTTCTTTAGAAAGGGAGAGAAGGGGAAAGAAGGGGAGAGAAGGACAGGGAAGGGGAGAGAGAAGAGGAAGAGAAGGGGAAGAGAAGGGGAAGAGAAGGGGGGGGGGGAGAAGGAGTGGAGACAGTTTTAAGAAGTTTAATAAAGTTAGCGGGCATTTTACCTTCCGGCGGATCTTCTAGGTCCTGAAAACCAAAGATCGTACAGGATCTTTGTTGAAAATTCCAATGCCAATCAAAATGGCCGGTCAGCGAAGGAGATGGCCTTCGACTGCCTGCAAGTGAATAACAACCCCACTCCACAGGCTTCGACCAAACGGCAACCTATTTTTAGTCGAGGCCGGTTTTGAATTTGTTGAAATAATCGCAGGAACATAGAAAAAGCCTCAACTATGTGGAAACCACTTTCGACCATTAGGGAGAGTGACCAAAACCTCCGGGAACCTCACGGAAACCTCACGGAAACCTTAGGTGGGGCGCAAGGTCACCAGAGGTTTCCGTTCAGGTTGCCTAAGTGGGACAGGGGCTTAAGACAGCAACTCTACCGCTGCACCACCTTGCCGCCCCATGTGATTCTGCGTGATTGTCTTTCACTTAGGTAGGTTGCAGGTCAGGAGCTGGAGTGAAAATTCAATCCCTGACACCAGTGGGTATGATCTGATCCCATAGGCACGTGCTAAACCACAATCCCACTGGCAGTATAGTTTTAAATGGCAGGCTCAAACAGTGGGCAGTTTGAAAAAGGTTAGTGGGAAACATTCCTGCTGACCAATAACAAAGCATAAAGTGCTGCAGTAATTCAGCAGGTCAGGCAGCATCAGGCAGCATCGTTTTTAGATTGAATGCCTGACCTGTTGAGTTACTCCAGCAGTTTGTGTTTTGCTCAAGATTCCAGTATCTGCAGTTCCTTTTACCTCCTGACCTGTAAGTGACTCAACACATGAAGTTACCTTCTCCCTTTTGGCTTTCCTTCACTTCAGCTGACAGGTTTGCTCAGACCTGGAAAAATAAGCTATTCACTGTAAATTCCTTAGGTTAAATCAAAAAGCTTCGAGAACATATTGAACTAATCTCCTAAGAGTAGAAAGGCTGCATGTTCTTTCCCACTCCTCCATTTTTCCTAACAGCAGATACAGAGGTGAATTAGAAAAAAAGGCAGAACATTAACATTTCCAACATCCAGCCATTTCTGGTCCACAATCACAAACACCTAATCATCCACTGTGTAAGGATCTTCCCTTAGGAATTTTCTATAATATGCCATCTTCCAACTATAAAATTGCTTCAGGCAATTGCCACTGGCAGCATTGGTGTTAAATGGGCCTCTGACAATTTTATGTTAGGGCCTAGTCATAGTGCTGGAATCTTGTCAAGGCTTTAGGCCATGGATTTTGCTTTTGTCTGTGAGTGGAGGAGGACAGGAATGTTGGGTATTCCCAACTGCTAGAATCAGATGCAAGAATAATACTTGTTAAAAGATCCTGGCACAAATACTTCATGGGCGCGGTTGTTTTTGACTGGTCATTACTTTAATATAAGCACCCAAATCCTGGACCAAGTTAAATTTGTTCCTCAGCGAGTCAGGCTGCAACTCTGGAGGACATGGTGACATGGCTTACTGTGGTGGCGCAGTGGTACAGTTGCTGCCTCACAGCATCAGAGACCTAGGTTTGATCCTGACTATGGGTGCTTGTCTGGACAGAGTTTGTACGTTCTCCCTCTGACCTGCGTGCGTTTTCTCCGGGATCTCCGGTTTCCTCCCACACTCCAAAGACGTGGAGGTTTGTCAGCTAATTGGCTTGGTATAATTGTAAATTGCCCCTAAAGTGTGAAGGATAGTGTAAGTGTGCAGGGATCGCTGGTCGTTGTGGACTCTGTAGGCCAAAGGGCCTGTTTACGCACTGTATCTCTAAACCAAACTGAACTAAACATGAACAGGCGACGTTTCGGGTTGGGGCCTTTCTTCAGACTTGAGACTGAAGAAGGTCCTGATCGGAAGCATTGCCTCCCCACTCCTCCAGAGATGCTGCCTGACCTGCTGAGTTATTGCAGCACTTTGTGTCCTTTGGTTTTGTAAACCAGCATTTGCAGTCCCTTATATCTACATCTGAAATTTGTATCTCCTGTTTGCTTCCAATAGAATCTATTGTGGTGATATGATTACAATTCTATTGCCTTGCCGTGGTGATGCCTGGCCCGGTGCAACAGATTAAAGACTAATTTATTTGCCATTCTGCAGACCTAAGACTTTTGCCTCCATCACAGTGAGGAGATGCTGGGTGGACTCACTGTGGTGGATGTTGATATGTGTTTATTGTTTTTTTTTATTGTATTGTATTCTATGTATGACTGCTGCAATTTCGTTCAGACTTCGGTCTGAATGACAATAAAGGCTATCTAATCTAATCTAATCTAAAAATTCCCAGAACACTGTGGTCAACAAAGCAATGTTCCTTTTTGCAATATGCTCAATAGCACTTGCCAACTGATTGTCTATGTATGCTTCGTGATTTACCTTAAGCAAAACTAATTACATTTGTGATAAGGTGAAAATAACAGAACTTACGTGTCTGAGGAAACAGTGGCTGACTCGAAGAGGACTGTTTGTACAGTGTTCGAGTTCCTTCAGAAAGTGCTGACAGTGAAAATCATACAGCTTTTCCAAATTCCCAAATATGGTGTTACGCTTTCCGCGCAGATCTTGAGGCAGGTCGATTCTCTCCATCTCCGGGAAGTATTGATCTATGATGTATCCAAGGGACTTGGCGTACTCCCTCTCTGTGCCAATCATTTCTTCCATGATGTGTTGCAACTTGCTACAGGTAAGTAAAGGACAACCATTTGCAACATTTCTTAGCGTCAGCAATTCCAGGACAAACTATTGCAAACTTGCTTAGATGAATGCACTGGTGAATTGCTAGATTTATGCTATTTGACCTCAAAATAGGATGCGGACACATTTACTACGTTTCATACCAATCGTACCTTTCCCCTGTGCTCCCGATTACACAGTGCAGAATATACAGGAGACACGGACATACTGCAACTCAACCAGTGCATATCCTAAAATTTGGACGGAGTAGAATTTGTCAATTGTGTTCAGCAAAGTTTCCTCAGGCAATATGTAGAGGGCCTGAAAAGGGGGAGGGCAGAATCTAAATGGCGTCAAGTTGGGAAAAGGGGAAGTACAATGGGATCTGGGTGTCCTTGCACATCAGTTTATGAAAGTAAGCATGCAGGTACAGCAGGCAGTGAAGAAAGCGAATGGCATGTTGGCCTTTATAACAAGAGGAATCGAATATAGGAGCAAAGATTCCTTCTACAGTTGTACAGAGCCCTAGTGAGACCACACCTGGAGTATTGTGTGCAGTTTTGGTCCCCTAATTTGAGGAAGGACATTCTTGCTATTGAGGGAGTGCAGCGTAGGTTTACAAGGTTAATTCCCGGGATGGCGGGACTGTCATATGCTGAGAGAATGGAGCGGCTGGGCTTGTACACTCTGGAGTTTAGAAGGATGAGAGGGTATCTCATTGAAACATATAAGATTGTTAAGGGTTTGGACACGCTAGAGGCAGGAAACATGGTCCCGATGTTGGGGGAGTCCAGAACCAGGGTCCACAGTTTAAGAATAAGGAGTAAGCCATTTAGAACGGAGACGAGGAAACACTTTTTCTCACAGAGAGTGGTGAGTCTGTGGAATTCTCTGCCTCAGAGGGCGGTGGAGGCAGGTTCTCTGGATTCTTTCAAGAGAGAGCTAGATAGGGCTCTTAAAAATAGCAGAGTCAGGGGATATGGGGAGTAGGCAGGAACGGGGTACTGATTGGGGATGATCAGCCATGATCACATTGAATGGCGGAGCAAACTCGAAGGGCCGAATGGCCTACTCCTGCACCTAGTGTCTATTGTCTATTGTCTATTGTCTAGAACATGCCCTACGCTTTGGGATTCAGATGACAATGTACAAGGCATGATTAGTAAGATTGCAGATGGCACTACAGTAGGTTTTGTGATAGTGAAGTTGTTTATCTAGAATTACAGCAGACTCTTGATCAGCTGAAGTTAAATTCAGATAATGTGAGGTTTTGCATTTTGGGAAGTCACACCAGGGCAAGACCTTCAGAGTGAACAGTAGGGCCCTGGAGAGTTTTTTTTTAAAGTGCGGAGTGGTGCCACAGGTAGATAGAGTGATCAAGAAGGCTTTTAGCATGCTGGCCTTCATCATTTATGGAATTGAGTACAGTAGTTGGTACCCTATATTTAGTTATTCAAGACATTGGTGAGGCTGCACTTGGAGGAGTGTTGTGTTCAGTTTTGGCTACCCCGCTAGAGGAAAGATGCCATAGTGCATGAGCTGTATGGAGAAATTGGACAGGCTAGGGCTATTCCTTGGAATGCAGGAGGCTGAGGGGTGATTTGAAAAGAGATGTATAAAATCATGAAGGAAATAGAGAGGGTAAATGCACAGTGTCTTTTCCACTGGGAAGGGATGTCAAGTACAAGATGCCATAGGTTTAAGATGGGAGGGTAAAGATTTAACGGGAACCTGAGGAGCATCTTTTCACATACAGTTAGACACAAAAAGCTGGAGTAACTCAGCGGGACAGGCAGCATCTCTGGAGAGAAGGAATGGGTAATGTTTCGGGTCGAGACCCACCTTCAGTCTGAAACGTCACCCATTCCTTCTCTCCAGAGATGCTGCCTGTCCCGCTGAGTTATTCCAGTTTTTTGTGTCTATCTTCAGTTTAATCCAGCATCTGCAGTTCCTCCTAACTCTTTTCACATATATATGGATATATGGAACGATCTGCCAGATGAAGTAATTGAAATTGTGCCCCAACATTAAAATCCCTCGATGCAGAGATTATGAAGAGAAACATCTAACAAATTCCTGAATAGATAGTTTCACTCATCAAAAATAATAATAGTTAGGCGTTCCTGATTTCAAATCTTACCACGTGCTTTATTGACAAAAAGATGCACGATTAACAAACATACTTCCCAGGTGGCCAGAGATGAATTAACGATGTTTAACATATTAGAGATGCAGGTATGCAGTAGCAATTTGTACTGTCACAAATAAAGCACTGTTTACACTCACCATGCAACTTTGACCTTTTACCAAAGAGTGCTGGGGTACTAATGCATGATCTGTTCATTCGTATCAGTCTGTGCTTTAGGCAGAGCCATTTCAACATCGATTAGAGATTGAAGTACATGTATATTTGTACATCCACGGCCTAAACTCATGTTGCTTCCAAATTTCACTGCAATTTTTTGTAAATGGCGAGATATTATCTAATTTTATATCGAAGTCTCGTGATGAGACTACGTGAAGAAGCCGCCAGCCCGCAGGCGCGTCAATACGTCGACGCATGGCGCGAGGTTCGGTTGGGGATGAACCTCGGTCTTCCCAGCGGTAAGGGTTTAAAAGCCGAGGAGGTAAGTACAGGGGAAAAGAACGAATTTCGACGTTGGATTAGGTTTCAGGATGGAGAAACCTAAAGCAAAAGGGAAATGGGCAATGGGCTGCTGAATCATCAGCGGCAGAAGCCGCGGCAATGGGAAAAGCCGACGGCCTTCCGTTTCTATCTCGGAGACGCTGGCCAGCACTGCCTGCACAGCAACCTCCGCTTCAGCTCCGAGAGGGAGCAGCTTGGCAACCCCGAGTTCAGGCAAGGCCAAGGCAAAATCGGCAAGAAATGTCCAAACGGATTACTCTGGGCAGGAAGACACTGTCCAGCATCCATGGAGGATGTCATTTGTCGGCTGCAAGGTGACTTGGATAGGATGGGTGAGTGGGCAAATGCATGGCAGATGCAGTATAATGTGGATAAATGTGAGGTTATCCACTTTGGTGGCAAAAACAGGAAAGTAGACTATTATCTGAATGGTTGCCGATTAGGAAAAGGGGAGATGCAACGAGACGTGGGCATCATGGTAAACTTGTCATTGAAAGTAGGCATGCAGGTGCAGCAGACAATGAAGAAAGCGAATGGTATGTTAGCATTCATAGCAAAAGGATTTGAGTATAGGAGCAGGGAGGTTCTACTGCAGTTGTACTGGGTCTTGGTGAGACCACACCTGGAGTATTGCGTACAGTTTTGGTCTCCTAATCTGAGGAAAGACATTCTTGCCATAGAGGGAGTACAGAGAAGGTTCACCAGACTGACTCCTGGGATGTCAGGACTTTCATATGAAGAAAGACTGGATATACTTGGCTTGTACTCGCTAGAATTTAGAAGATTGAGGGCGGATCTTATAGAAACTTACAAAATTCTTAAAGGGTTGAACAGGCTAGATGCAGGAAGATTGTTCCCGATGTTGGGGAAGTCCAGGACAAGGGGTCACAGTTTAAGGATAAGGGGGAAATCTTTTAGGACCGAGATGAGAAAAACATTTTTCACACAGAGAGTGGTGAATCTCTGGAATTCTCTGCCACAGAAGGTGGTTGAGGCCAGTTCATTGGCTATATTTAAGAGGGAGTTAGATGTGGCCCTTGTGGCTAAAAGGATCAGGGGGTATGGAGAGAAGGTAGGTACAGGATACGGAGTTGGATGATCAGCCATGATCATATTGAATGGCGGTGCAGGCTCGAAGGGCCGAATGGCCTACTCCTGCATCTATTTTCTATGTCAATGTCTAATTTGGCATCTGTTAAATTGACCCTCAGGTGTAGGGAGCGGATGAGAACGTGAGATAACATAGAACTGGTGTGCGCGGGTGATGAATGGTCAGCTGAAGAGTCTGTTTCCATGCTTGTCTTTAAGCTAAACTCCTACCACCCTTCCTTAAACCTACCAAAACCACAAGATTTTTAGTTAAACCCTTTCTCATTGCTCGCAAATGAGATTATGCGGAATTGCGAGCGGGAACAGCAAATATCGAGTTGCATTATGGAAGACATTCAACCATCTACTCCAGGATGACGGTACTATTCCTGCATCAATACATGAATCATAATTGTTTTCATCAGGACAGAAATTCAGACTTATGATGGCTGTTGCAATCATTACCTGGTCGTGTTCTTGGAATCCTGCGTCTGGGAATGATGGATCCTGGAAGATTCTGATAAGCTGTGCCTCCTGATCAACGCCGGGCTTTTCAGCTCTGACCTGGGAATTCGATTTTTGTCAGCGACCACGCTGCTGACCACCTCCAGCCCCTTGATGTAAACGCCGGTGTTGCCGTGCCGGCCCGCCTCGCTCGGGCTAATCTCTCGCTGCCACAGCTCAGTGCTTTGAGTCTTCCTCATGATCTTTTTCAACGGATGCTTTTTGTGTCGGGGCCCCGGTGAGCTAGGGGGCTCAGAGTGACAGGACATGGCAGAGGAGGTCTCCGTACAGCTGTCAATGTCTTTGAAGTAGAACTCACTCCCTTGGGTCCGACTGCAAGCCGGGGCCGAGGAGGGAGGGGACGTGCTGCACGTATACGGAGGGTCACCATTTTGGCCGAGCTCTTTATAGCCTGATGTTATGGAGCCGTTCACTGCCATTAAATCCTGACCCTCTTTTTGCAGTTGCATCGTGCCATCAGGCCAAACCCCGTTCTGTAAAGTCTCGGTGCTTTTCTGGCTTGGAGAATCTCCGAGTTCATCTGATCCTTCCGTGTCAAATTCACCACTTGTCCTGGGCCCTTCATCCTCCGAGTGTACTGTGGGGCCTAGGTTGCTGCTCTGGCTCTCCTGGACTCTGAGTGCTGCAGCCAGCACCTCCTCTAAAAGGTGCCTGGTCTGTTGGCACTTCATCCACTGCACGTTCCACTGCTTCAGCTCCCGAGCACTACCAAGGGCATGAACCATCTCATTCAATGTCTCAAAGTTTTCTGCATTGAATTTGGTGGCCTCTTGGTGATATCTTTCCAGATTTTGGACCATAGTGGTGGTGTCCAACAAAGTGCTTTGCTCACTTACTTTCAGTTGCCTTAGATAATCACTGCAGTGCAAGATCCACTGATCAGCCTGAAGAGAAAGTTGAAAACATCAGGATTAAAACGGATTTTAGTAACAATCATCAAATCACATCCTCGTTGGAGACCCTGGGACCATCTTTAATTGGACTTGACTGAACTTTTCCTTGCACTAAATGTTTCTCACGTTATTCCCTTAATCATGTATCTGTACACTGTGGATGGCTCGATTGTAATCATAGAAACATAGAAAATAGGTGCAGGAGTAGGCCATTCGGCTCTTCGAGCCTGCACCGCCATTCAATATGATCATGGCTGATCATCCAACTCAGTATCCTGTACCTGCCTTCTTTCCATACCCCCTGATCCCTTTAGCCACAAGGGCCACATCTAACTCCCTCTTAAATATAGCCAATGAACTGGCCTCAACTACATTCTGTGGCAGAGAATTCCACAGATTCACCACTCTCTGTGTAAAAAAATGATTTTCTCATCTCGGTCCTAAAAGACTTCCCCCTTATTCTTAAACTGTGATCCCTTGTTCTGGACTTCCCCAACATCGGGAACAATCTTCCTGCATCTAGCCTGTCCAACCCCTTAAGAATTGTGTAAGTTTCTATAAGATCCCCATATAACCATATAACCATATAACAATTACAGCACGGAAACAGGCCATCTCGGCCCTACAAGTCCGCGCCGAACAATTTTTTTCCCTTAGTCCCACCTGCCTGCACTCATACCATAACCCTCCATTCCCTTCTCATCCATATGCCTATCCAATTTATTCTTAAATGATACCAACGAACCTGCCGCCACCACTTCCACTGGAAGCTCATTCCACACCGCTACCACTCTCTGAGTAAAGAAGTTCCCCCTCATGTTACCCCTAAACTTCTGTCCCTTAATCCCCCCTCAATCTTCTAAATTCTAGCGTGTATAAGTCGAGTCTATCCAGTCTTTCTTCATATGAAAGTCCTGACATCCCAGGAATCAGTCTGGTGAACCTTCTCTGCACTCCCTCTATGGCAAGAATGTCTTTCGTCAGATTAGGAGACCAAAACTGTACGCAATACTCCAGGTGTGGTCTCACCAAGACCCTGTACAACTGCAGTAGAACCTCCCTGCTCCTATACTCAAATCCTTTTGGTACACGTGACAATAAACTAAACTGAACTCATGTATGAAGTGCATAATCTTGGCACATATATCCCAAGATTGGTAGATAAGGTAATTTAGAGAGAGGTGGGATAGTTACCTTCATTTAATGGAGAACAGAATAAACGAGCAGGAAGATCATAGCACAGCTATATAAACCATTATGTGCAGGAAAAAAACTGCAGGTGCTGGTTTAAACCGAAGATAGACACAAAATGCTAGAGTAAGTCAGCGGAATAGGCAGCATCTCTAGAGAGAATGAATGGGTGACGTTTCGGGTCGAGAAGCTAATAAATCACCAGTTAGGGCACAGCTAGAGTTCTGTGCCTGGTTCTGGTCATCATGCTAAAGGAAGTTTGTTTTTTTCAAAATAGAGTGCAAAGAAGATTTACCAAGTTATTGCCTTGGATGGAGTATGCCAGTTATGAAGAGAGACTGGATGGTCTGGGTTTATTTTCTCTGAGCAGAGAAGGCTGAAGGGGAACCAGATTGATATCTGGAATTATGGGAGAAATGGACAAGTGAGAGTGCAAGAATCTTTTCCCCTTTTCCCCATGGCATAGATCTTTATTAAATAGGAGATTTAGAGGAAATTTGAGGAAAAATATTTTTATCCAGAGTGGCTCTGGGACACATTTTTAGCAAAGCAGCAACAAAATATATGGCATGAAGTAAATAGTGGAAACCACCAATATACTAGAACTAATTGCCAATAAAATAGAGGAAACCAGCGTGCATAATGGAAATCGACATCAAGTAGGAGGAACATCGTAAGCCACTTACCGTCTCATAAAATTCATACAAATTAACTATGTTGTCCATATCCGTTCTCTGCCTTTCTAGTTTGCTGATGAAGTTACTCAGAAATTGCTTGAATTCCTTAATTATTTCTTCCAAATGCAGCAACTCGTTGTGTGACTGATTGTTCAGATGGCCAGCATCTTTAATCAGCTGCATTCCTCTTTTGTAATGTTGCTATAAACAACAAAGTTAGATTCAACGTTTGCCAACTCACACCACTTGTGATCGTCAGACCAAGATCCACTTTGCCTGACAAAATGTCTAAAAATTACACTCGGGTCAAGTCAACGTTTACTTATTATTTCCACCCCAGAGGTAATTCTTCACTAAGGTAAATCCAAAAAACAGGGTAGCCAAAAGGTGGGAAGAAGTAAGGCTGCGTGTTCCTCAGTTTGGTTGAGCATCGAAAATTTGGTTGGTGAAGTTTTGCAGCTTTCCTGAGCAGAACATTAGCTCCACACTATCTGATGCATCACTAATGCATTAAGGTCCACTCTGTCACGAGTAGCCCTGAACTACTAGCATAGTTACATGAAAACAGTGGAAAAGATATCAAATTCTGGTGACAGATCTGTGTTATGGGAATAACGCCATCTGTGGCGCAGCGCACAAAATGGATCCTGAATAAAGATGGCTGAACCCACGTCACGTTTGTAAAGCCTCCGATTATCTATCTGAAGCTGTAATGTAGCCGTTTACAGGTGTTACAGATAAATAAGGAAATGCAACATTAAAACAATCTGCACCTGTAAGTCTTGTCACTGAGCCATTTAGTTCCTGGGTCATTCTGGAGACTTAAAACCTCTTGATCTCTGCTGGATAGTGTAATGGACCTGTCCCACTTAGGCAACTTTTTAGGCGACTGCAGGAGACTATGCAGTCGCCACATGTTCGCGGGTGGTTGCCGGGGAGTCTCCTTCATGAGTCTCCCGCATTCTGGGAACTAATCGGCGACTAGAATGAAGCCGCCATGGAGAGTAGCGAGAATTCTCGAGCCGTAGGTGTGTCGCCAGGAAGTCCTAGTGGGTTGCCAGGAGGTTGAAGCTTCTCTTAGATTCTTGTAGGTTGTAGCGGGTGCTGACTGGGGAATTTCAATGGCTCATTGGGGAAAAAACACGTAAGCAGTAGTTTTCAGAACCAAGGATAACCGACCGAATGTTGAATGTTATTTGAATGTTAATGTCCGCCGAGCTTCACAGCCGTGTATCTCTGGCTTCTGGCTTCCCCCCCCCCCCCCCCCCCCCCCCATCTTACGTATAAAGGACCTACCGTACACTGTGCTTTTTAGCTTCTTAATTACCTTCCTGTTCATCGTGGTGTGTGTCTGTATCACATTGGCTTTGCACCGTGTGAATTTCACTCAGACAGCGCTCCCCCCGCTTGCCCTGTCCCCCGCCTGCATAACGGGCTGGGGAAGGAAGTGATATGTGTGTGTGTGTGTGTGTGTGTGTGTGTGTGTGTGTGTGTGTGTGTGTGTGTGTGTGTGTGTGTGTGTGTGTGTGTGTGTGTGTGTGTGTGTGTGTGTGTGTATGTTCCACTCTGACAGTCGCCGTTCCAGTTGCCGGTTTTTCAGGCGACTGCCGGCAAGTTGACAGTCAACGGCAGTCACCTGAAAAATGGCCTAAGTGGGACAGGCGCATAACACTGGGAGATACAATAATATTATTCCTCATTTTTATCATGTATGCCATGTATCATTTGAAAATTCTTTGTTGAAGTGCATTCAACTATCACAAGGTTAGAATAGGTAAAATGGTAAATAAGGAGATGTTTTATTATTCAATTCTTCAATCCCATTCAAATATTTACACTTTGGTGGTGTAATATGACATTATTGTACCAATTGACTGAATATAAAGATTTTTCAGTTTTGGGAACTATTTGTGCTTCCTTGTTTTTACTTGCTATTTGTGCTTCCTTGTCAACTTCACCACAGATCAGGTTTATCTATTGTATCTTGAAGTTCCCTCTGCTCCACTACAAATGGTTTTCTGAAACTATTGCAAGTTGCAGATAATCATTCCATCCAGAATCAGATACATTGAACACTGAACAATGAACAAAAGGGCACAGTTGTCTGTACTTTCATCAGAGACAAGTGACCTGAATTTTAAATAAATATATTCTGTCTGCTTAATATCACATAAGATATTTATAATATCAATAGGATAGTCAAGGACTAGAGATCATAGCCTCAAAATTAAAGGACTTTAAGAAGGAACTGCAGATGCTGGAAAATCGAAGGTAGACAAAAGTGCTGGAGAACTCAGCGGGTGCAGCAGCATCTATGGAGCGAAGGAAATAGGCAATGTTTCTTCTGAAGAAGGGTTTCGGCCCGAAACGTTGCCTATTTCCTTTACTCCATAGATGCTGCTGCACCCGCTGAGTTTCTCCAGCACTTTTGTCTACCCAAAATTAAAGGACGTTCTTTTAAGAAGGAGATGAGGAGGAATTTCTTTAGTCAGAGGGTGGTGAATCTGTGGAAATCTTTGCCAGAGAGGGCTGTGGAGGCCAACTCACTGAATATTTTTAAAGCATTGATGGATAGATTCTTGATTAGTACGGGTGTCACGGGTTATGGGGAGAAGTCGGGAGAATGGGGTTAGGAGGGAGAGATCGATCTGCCATGATTGAATGGCAGAGTTGAATGGCCTAATTCGGCTCCTATCACTTACAACTTTATGAATAGTAAATAAGTACAACACTTACCACAGCCAGGATGTAGAAGGTATTATATTCCTCCTGCTTTTGTTTCAATGCTTCCAGAGAATGTGGCAAACAATCTATTTGATCAAAATGCTTTTTTCCCTCACTCTCAGCCCAATGTTGTATCTACAGGTAATAAAAGTTCATTAGGATGCACATTAAGTATCCATTCATTGCAACTCAAACTGTCCACAGTGCAGTGACCACCAAACAATAGGATTGTAAAGTGAGTGATTAGCGTAGTGGATGCAGAATAAAATATTACATGATACATGCTATCTGTTATATTGAATTGGCCTTTTTTAAAGTTGTGTTGTGTTAGGTTGTAATAATGCCCCTGTCCCACTTAGGAAACCTGAACGGAAACCTCTGGAGACTTTGCGCCCCACCCAAGGTTTCCGTGCAGTTCCCGGAGGTTGCAGGTGGTTGCCGGAGGTTGCAGGTAGTGGAAGCAGGCAGGGAGACTGTCAAAAACCTCCGGGAACCTCCGGGAACTGCACGGAAACCTTGGGTGGGGCGCAAAGTCTCCAGTGGTTTCCGTTCAGGTTTCCTAAGTGGGACAGGGGCATTAGGCAAGATTTCAAAAGATCTCTCATAATTATTTATTTTCCTGTCACAATTCGGCACGAGATCCAGACAAGTCGCATTGCATCGTGGAAAAATGAATCTATTGACATACAGGCCACCACCATAGTCTTAAAAACAGCCAGGAAATGGAATGGTTGTGTTTAGTGCTAAAGTTAAATTAATCCGGGCAGAAACAAAGATGACAAAATTAAGAAAGACTTTTGAATGGGCAAATATGCTCCCTTACGCACAGAAACAAGGTCTAAAGCAGAACTTGCATTATTTTCAATGGGATCGCATCCACTTTCGCACAGTCCCTCAAAGACACACACCCCATGACATCCAAGCAACAACAACACAAAGGTCAGTTGATGAGGAGACATACGCAGTGGAAAGACAGGCAGCTCCCACATTCACCGAAGGGGACTGGCAGGTCTTGATTAATGAGGGAAACACCACAAGATCCAATACATGAGGGAGGGAGTGGGGAGTGGGTGTGAATAGAAATCCCCCATATTAATAAACTAGCAGAAAACTGACAACAGACACACCCAGGAGTGAGAATCCACACATAATGAAGAAATGTTGAAAGAAAGTCTATGTCTTACAAAAGTGTGTCATGTCTGTGACGTCTGGAGCAGCTTCTTCCCAACAAACATCAGGCTATCACAGCAATCTCCAACTAAACCCCAAACTACACAGACGTGGGGCTTTGTTTTGGCGTTGCACTATTCTTATATACTGAACTATTTTGTTGTTTATTATGGTGTTTACAGATTACTAGGTTTACATATCAGTTGTACGTAGACAAAAAATGCTGGAGAAACTCAGCAGGTGTAGGCGACGTTTCACGTCGAGACCCTTCTTCAGACTGATGTGGCGAGAAAAAAAAAGAAAGTAGGCATAGACAGAGGGAAGTGGGAGAACAGGGGAAGGGGAGGGGAAGGAGGGGGAAAGCAAGGGATATCTAAAATTAGAGAAGTCAATGTTCATATCAGGTTATATATCAGTTGTGCTGCTGCAAGTAAGAATTGCATTGTTCCGTTTCGGGACATACGACAATAATACACTGTTGACTCTCTTGTACTGCATGTCATTGTTTATGACTGCAGTTTGGTGGTGCTCATAACACATGTATTTTAGTCATCAACCTGATTTTTTTTTACTAAGGCCCCTCTCATCAACAAATACAAGTAATTTAAGTAATTGGACCAAGTATACATACTCATTTTATGATCAGTGCAGATGGCGAATATTATTTGAGGAAGGACATTCTTGCTATTGAGGGAGTGCAGCGTAGGTTTACAAGGTTAATTCCCGGGATGGCGGGACTGTCATATGCTGAGAGAATGGAGCGGCTGGGCTTGTACACTCTGGAGTTTAGAATGATGAGAGGGGATCTCATTGAAACATATACGATTGTTAAGGGTTTGGACACGCTAGAGGCAGGAAACATGTTCCCGATGTTGGGGGAGTCCAGGGGCCACAGTTTAAGAATAAGGAGAAAGCCATTTAGAACGGAGACGAGGAAACACTTTTTCTCACAGAGAATGGTGAATCTGTGGAATTCTCTGCCTCAGAGGGCGGTGGAGGCCAGTTCTCTGGATGCTTTCAAGAGAGAGCTAGATAGGGCTCTTAAAAATAGTGGAGTCAGGCAATATGGGGAGAAGGCAGAAACGGGGTACTGATTGGGGATGATCAGCCATGATCACATTGTATGGCGGTGCTGGCTCGAAGGGCCGAATGGCCTACTCCTGCACCTATTGTCTATTGTCTTATGTCTATTGTCTATTATCTCGGAATTTTTGGGCGGCACGGTGGCGTAGCGTGAGAGCTACTGTCTTACAGCACGAGAGACCCGGGTTCGATCCTGACTACGGGTGCTGTCTGTACGGAGTTTGCACATTCACACCATGACCTGCGTGGGTTTTCTCCGAGATCTTCGGTTTTCTCCCACACTCCAAAGATGCACAGGTTTGAAGGTTAGTTGGCGGTATAAATGTAAAATTGTCCCTAGTGTGTAGGGTGTGTTAATGTGTGGGGATCGCTGGTCGGTGTCGACTCGGTGGGCAGAAGGGCCTGTTTCTGCAGTGTGTCTCTAAACTAGACTAAATTTTCCCACCTATATTATGTTTGTCTTAATGATTGGTATGCCTAGAGGGTTACCTGGTTTGCATTGAGGCCTATATCTGTGCAGGCAACCTAGGAGATGCTATCTCTCAGTCAGCAAGTCTCTTTATGCCAGTACCAACAATATCCTCCTCCTCTACTCAGCTGGGACATAGAACATAAAACAGTACAGCACAGGAACAGGCCCTTCAGCCCACAATGTGTGTGCTGAACACAATGCCAAGGTAAATTACTGTCATCTACCTGCACATGATCAATATCCTTCCATTCCCTGCATGTCCATGTCCCATTCCAAAAGCTTTGTAAGTGCCACTGTCATATCTGCCTCCATCATTGCCCCTGGCAGTGCATTCCGGGCACCCATCACCCCTTGGGTAAAAAACTTGCATGTGCATCTTCTTTAAACTTTCCCAGCTATAATGCTGCCAGGAATTGAGTGCCTGAGCTATAGGGAGAGGTTGTTAAGGGCCTGTCCCACGAGCATGCGACTCCATGCGGCAAGCGCGACCTAAAAGGGCCACGTCCCACGAGCATGCGCCTGCATGCGTCAAGCGCGACCAAACCAGAAGCGGGGGCCGCGTGGAGGTCGAGTGGGTGACATGAAGTTCGAGCGATGTCAGCGGGAAGTTCGCGCGTGATTTACGGCGTCGAGGCGGTGCGTACGTCGTAGAGGCGGCTGCGGGCCGGCAGGCCGTTGCCGCGCGGAATTTTTGAACACGGTCAGTTTTTCAGAGCCCACGCGCGATGTTGCGACTAGCTCCGCACAACTCCATAAGGGTCCGGCCATCGAAGTGGGACCGGCCCCGCGTGGCCGTATGGCTCATGCGACTACGTTAGGTCGCGCTTGCCGCGTGGAGTCACATGCTCGTGGAACAGGCCCTTAAGACATTAAGACTTTATTCCTTGGGGTACAGGAGTTTGAGCATTGATCTCAAAGAGGTGTACAAGATCATAAGGGGAATAGATAGGGTGAATGCACAGAGTCCTTTACCCAGAGTAGAGGAATCAAGTACCAGAGGACATAGGTTTAAAATGAGAGGGGGAAGATATAATAGGAACCTGAGGGGAAACCTTTACACACAGCTGATAGTGGCTATCTGGAACGAGCTGTGGGAGGAGGTAGTTGAGGCATCTATTATAACAACATTTAAAAGGCATTTGGACAAGTACATGGATAGGAAATGTTTAGAAGGATCTAAACAAATGTGGGCAGGTGGGACTAGTGTAGATAGGGCATCTTGGTCAGCATGGGCAAGTTGGGCTGATGGGCCTGTTTCTGTGCTGCATGAGCCTGACCCGTATGGAGCTGTGAATTATTCAGCCTGGAAGCCTTACTTTCTTTGTTGCTGCTACTCCTCAACAAACTCTGCCTCAAGGCTCTGGGATTTCTCTGACACCATTGCGTTCAGTTTGTCAGATAGTCCAGCAGAAGCAGACAATGATGAAGTATCTACATCTACCTGGTGATTGACAGCAGGGCAGCCTGGACTGATGCAGGCAAGAAAGTCTCACCAAGAAACCCTTTCAACTTATATCCTCCCTCATGTCTGGCCCTTGTTGCTATTGAATTCAGCACCTGTGGTTGGAGAGCTTACAGCATTGACTTTGGTATCCATGGACTTGTGCCTCTGGGCAATGCTTTCTGTTGCAAAAGTTCAACAATGTGTTGTTCGTCAGGATGTAAGAAAATACTTCTCATCATCCACCTCAAGCTGCGCAGTGAGAGAGTGGAAACCTTTCCTGCAGTGAACTCTGAAGCTGCTCAAATTGGCTCTGCTGATGTCAGCAGAATTTATATTGAAACAGCAAAAAACAACAACACAGTAGCCCAATGTCTTCCTAATTCGTATACCAAAACTATTTTTTTAGTTTAGAGTTTAGAGATACAGCTCGGGAACAGGCCGTTCAGCCCACCGAGCCCACGCTGACCAGCGATCCCCGCATTTTAACACCATCCCACGCACACTCTAGGAACAATTTACATTTATACAAAGCCAATTAGCCTACAAACCTGCAATGCTTTGGTGTGTGGGAGGAATCTGAAGAATTCGGAGAAAACCCACGCATTCACGAGGAGAATGTACAAACTCCTTACGGACAGCACCCGTAGTCGGGATCGAACCCGGGTCTCTGGAGCTGAAAGTGCTGTAAGGCAGCAACTCTACCGCTGCGCCACATGCCGTGCGTTTTCAGATCAGTCAACTTACGTTTATATGGCCGGAGCAGAGCATTTGGAGGATTATATCATTGGAGGTGAAGCTGATGCTGATAAAACGTATATGGTTTTGGTAAGACCTGCCGTTCTATGTTAAGTTTTAGAATCAGTACCATAAGCAGGCTGAACATGCTTTGGGTGTTCTACAGTGAAGATGACTCCTGGGACCAAGGGCTTGTTCTATGAGGAAGGACCATTATTCCCTTTATACTGTATCTGTACACTGGGCGGCTCTATGGTAATTATATAGACTGGATAGATTGCATGCAACAAAAAGCTTTTCACTGTACCTCAGTACACTTGACAATAAACTAAACTAAACTAAACTAAAAGACCGAGTAGAATGGATCTGCAAACCCCCCACTTAAATTTGGAAGACTCCGAGGTAATTTCTGTGAGGTGATTCTGATTGAGATTGTCAATGTTGATGTTGAGATGCACTTTTTTTCACTGGCTGGAGGACCAAAGTCCAGGCAGCAAACAACTCAACATAAATGATAAGCAATTCCTGACTAAAGGTGTGGAGAAATGTGTTTATTCAAAGGATAGCAAATTGTTGGAAGTTTCTCCCCAAAGAGCTGTTGTTGAGCCAATCTAAGGGTGAAATGGATAAGGATTTTGGCCACACAGAAAATCAAGTGATATGAGGATTGTGAAAGAATTTTGAGAGCCCCTCCCTTTTTCATTGAATTGTGGCTCAAACTCAAGATGTTGTGTAACCTAAAAGTAAGGCAAGGCAGCGCCTTTACCACCTCAGGCAATTGAGGAAATTCAGAGTGTCTCCGAGGATCCTCCAGTGCTTCTACTCAGCGGCTGTGGAAAGCATCTTGTCCGGAAATATTACAATCTGGTTTGGGAATTGCTCTCCCCAGGACAAGAAGGCTCTGCAGAGAGTAGTGCGTTCGGCCGAACGCACTATGGGAACTTCACTCGCCCCCCTGCAGGAACTATACATCAGGTGGTGCAACTCCAGAGCCAATAAAATCATGGGAGACCCCTTCCACCCCAGCAACGGACTGTTCCAGCTGCTACGGTCAGACAAATGCCGCCATGCTGTGAGAACGGAGAGGATGAGAAGGAGTTTCTTCCCAGAGGCCATTAGGACTGTAAACTCCTATCTCACCAGGGACTAACTTTACTGAACCACTCTACTGCTTTTTTTTTTAAATTGCTGTTTTTTTTCCCTTTTTCCTTCCGCCCACAATATTTAATATGTAAAAGATGATGTGATTCTGTTCCATTCTGTTTGTTTGTTTGTATTTTTGCACAAAGTCCGCGAGCATTGCCACTTTTCATTTCATTGCACATCTCGTATGTGTATGTGACGAATAAACTTGACTTGACTTGACTTGACTTTGCTGCTACTTCTTATCTTCGTATGTCAATAACTTTTCTTTTACCTTCGTACTTCCTTCCTCTATCTTTTTCAGCCCCAAATGGATTTGTAGGTGCTGCAAGCACTCATTGGAGAGTTTGACCAATCTATGGACTTCTTCATCCACCTGATTGTAGAGCATTGTGACAGTGTCCATAGCATTCCTGCAAACAAGAGGAGAATGAATTTCAATATTCACCAACAGGATTTATGTAGTCGTTCAAAATTAATTTAATATTCAGCAACCTGGCTGTTTTGGACTGGCGACTCTAAATATAACACTTGAATTGCAATGAGGTGAGTCACAATCTTCAGAACATAAAACCTATTTTTATAGGAAAGCCAGGTTATTTTGTTTAGTTTAGAGATACAGCGCGGAAACAGGCCCTTCAGCCCACTGAGTCCGCACTAACCAGCGATCCCCGCACATTAACACTACCCTACATACACTAGGGACAATTTTACACATACACCAAGCCAATTAACTTACAAACCTGTACGTCTTTGGAACGTGGGAGTTAACCGAAGATCTTGGAGAAAACCCACGCGGTCACGGGGAGAACGTACAAACTCCATACAGCACCTGTAGTCGGGAGTGAACCTTGGTCTCCAGCACTGCAAGCACTGTAAGTCAGCACCTCTACCACTGCGCCACCAAGGATTTAATTTTACTTTGAAAGTTTTACAAAATCCTTATGTAAATGACTGTTTTTTGGGGTATTGCTCCCAATTTAGCAGTTCAAGTGACTGGCTTTCGGAAATATTCTAACAATTATAACTGGAAACAGGTGGGTAAGGGAATGAAGAACAATAGCTATGAATTTGGGGAGTGGGGGGGGGGGGGGGGGGGGGGGGGGGATTTCTTATAGACAAGCAATGTTACAAATACTATACTTGGCAAAGAGACTCTCTTTGCAGATCGCAAGCCAAATAGTTAGCGTGACTGAGCATGCAAACCAGAACTGTCTCAACTCAATCCAACTAACCCTAACCCTAATTAATTAATGGCATATACATTGATTGTATTCCTCAGCTTAGGGATGAGAGTTTAGTTAGCAATGAACATGGAAACACACCTGGCACTTGTTTCTAATTGTTAACCAGCATGTGAAAAATAGAAAATGAACGAGGAATGCATTGATCTGCCAACATCTGAACATTGGAAACTTGCCCAAAAGCACATTAAGGGGATAATTTAGCTTTGGCAAGATGATAAAAAAAGATGGTAGCCGAATAGCCAGAAGTCAATTTAATGGAAAAGTGTGCAGAGTGCTTAATTTGTGGCCACTCGATAGCCTCCTGTCCCATACCACTGTCAATGGCAAGCTACCAACAATGAATTTCAGCAGTTGTTATTTTGTCTTGAAGTTCCCTGTAGCGTCAGCTTTAAGCAGCAGCCAAGCCGCTGGGTTCAGAGCAAAGATCTTAGAGCATAAGATCTTTGGTTCACTGAGCAAGAAGCATGAAAAGGGTAGCAGCAAAATGAAGAACAGAACATTTTAGGAAACAAAGATATTAATGAGAGATTCTAATGAAACCTTAATGATTGAAAATATTAACCTGTTTATGAAGGAACTGCAGATGCTGCAAAATCGAAGGTAGACAAAAATGCTGGAGAAACTCAGTGGGTGAGGCAGCGTCTATGGAGACTCTGCCCTTGTTACGAGTGGGGGGATGGGGTGAGAGAGCAGTGTTACGGGGTATGGAAGAGACCCTGGTGAGAGCCTCACCTATAGTAGGGGAGGGGAATCCCCGTTCCCTGAAGAATGAGGACATTTCCGATGCCCTGGTGTGGAACACCTCATCCTGGGAGCAGATGCGGTGTAGACGGAGGAATTGGGAGTAGGGGATGGAATCCTTACAGGAAGCAGGGTGGGAAGAAGAGTAATCTAGATAGCCATGGGTGTCAGTGGGTTTATAGTGGAATTCTCCGCTACTATAGATGAGGCTCTCACCAGGGTCTCTTCCATACCCCGTAACATTGCTTTCTCTCCCCATCCCCCCACTCGTAACAAGGGCAGAGTCCCCCTAGTCCTCACCTTTCACCCCACTAGCCGTCACATACAACAAATAGTCCTCCGTCAGTTTCGCCACCTCCAACGTGACCCCACCACCGGCCACATCTTCCCATCTCCCCCCATGTCTGCTTTCCGCAAAGACCGCTCCCTCCGTAACTCCCTGGTCAATTCTTCCCTTCCCTCCCGCGCAACCCCCTCCCCGGGCACTTTCCCTTGCAACCACAAGAGATTCTACACTTGTCACTTTACCTCCCCCCTCGACTCCATTCAAGGACCCAAGCGGTCGTTCCAGGTGCAACAGAGGTTTACCTGCACCTCCTACGACCTCATATATTGCATCCGCTGCTCTAGATGTCAGCTGATCTACATCGGTGAGACCAAGTGTAGGCTTGGCGATCGTTTCGCCGAACACCTCCGCTTGGTCCGCATTAACCAACCTGATCTCCCAGGCGCTCAGCACTTCAACTCCCCCTCCCATTCCGAATCCGACCTCTCTGTCCTGGGCCTCCTCCATGGCCAGAGTGAGCACCACCGGAAATTGGAGGAGCAGCACCTCATATTCCGCTTGGGCAGTCTGCACCCTAGCGGCATAAACTTTGAATTCCCCAATTTCCGGTGTCTTCTCCCCTTCTCAGCTCTCCCTCAGCCCTCGGGCTCCTCCTCTTCCTTTTTCCTTTCTTCTCCCCGCCCCCCCTCCCCCCCCTACATCAGTCTGAAGAAGGGTTTAGGCCTGAAACATTGCCTATTTCCTTCGCTCCATAGATGCTGCTGCACCCGCTGAGTTTCTCCAGCACTTTTGTCTACCTTCGATTTTCCAACATCTGCAGTTTCTTCTTAAACACCTATTCTCAATATTCTGACTGATGAAGGCCAATGTACAAATAGTCTCCAATACCATCCTATCTACCTTTGATGCCACTTTCAAAGAACTATGAACCTGTACACCGAGGTCCCTCTGCTCTCCACTACACAACCCAGGGCCCCACCATTCAACTTCCCAAAATACAACTCCTCACACTTATCTGCATTAAACTCCATCAGATACTTGCTCAGCCACAGTAGACACCGTATATAGTCATATAATACTTTTGCAATATCTACTTTGAACAGCAAAATGCATTCAACAGAATCCATGGACCAAGGATTGACAGAAGTTATGGCATCAGTAGATGTGCATAACAAAAGTACAATACATAGTCTTTTCTCACACGATTGCACAACCCTTGTCCATGAAAGGTTTTGCAATTTTTTGAAGCGTACTTTGAAATGCACTTTATATGCCATTAATTAATTAGGGTTAGGGTTAGTTGGATTGAGTTGAGACAGTTCTGGTTTGCATGCTCAGTCACGCTAACTATTTGGCTTGTGATCTGCAAAGAGAGTCTCTTTGCCAAGTATAGTATTTGTAACATTGCTTGTCTATACTGAACACTGAAGTTATTTATCAGCATACCTGTAATCATCAGTGTCACAGAATTCATCTTTTCGAATCCTGGCAAGGACGGTCCCACCTTCCAGGCGCAATCCTACTAGCCGGGAGTCTTCCAGCACACATTTCATTATCCTTGTGTGCTGGTTGAGGAGCTCAATGACTTCCTATGGAATGAAGAATCCGGATTTAATTTGAGTTCTTTATATAACTCCAATCTTCGGCAGAACCTCTTGCCACCATCCACAATTAAGCATCACTTTTCCAAGAGATTTAACAATAGATGCAGCCTGATGCAGTATTAACAACATTATGATTATGTAAGGGTGTGCTAGAAGCAGTTTTAGTTATCGGCTTCAAAGTGTAATTGAGCATGAGCATAAAACAGAATGGTATTTACAGATCCATGTAATAAAAGCTGAACAAGGACTCATTGTATAGAGGCCCAGAACAGGCATGATGGACTTAGAAACATAGAAACATAGAAACTTAGAAAATCGGTGCAGGAGGAGGACATTCGGCCCTTCGAGCCAGCACCGCCATTCATTGTGATCATGGCTGATCGTCCCCTATCAATAACCCGTGCCTGCCTTCTCCCCATATCCCTTGACTCCACTAGCCCCTAGAGCTCTATCTAACTCTCTCTTAAATCCATCCAGTGACTTGGCCTCCACTGCCCTCTGTGGCAGGGAATTCCACAAATTCACAACTCTCTGGGTGAAAATGTTTTTTCTCACCTCAGTCTTAAATGACCTCCCCTTTATTCTAAGACTGTGGCCTCTGGTTCTGGACTCGCCCAACATTGGGAACATTTTTCCTGCATCTAGCTTGTCCAGTCCTTTTATAATTTTATATGTTCTATAAGAAACCCCCTCATCCTTCTAAACTCCAGTGAATACAAGCCTAGTCTTTTAAATCGTTCCTCATATGACAGTCCCGCCATCCCAGGGATCAATCTCGTGAACCTATGCTGCACTGCCTCAATCACAAGGATGTCCTTCCTCAAATTAGGTCTTTCCAGGTATTTGATGAGTGATATTACAAACAATTTCTACTTGCACTTCTCATCACGTTATAAACAATGACTTATTCAAACACTCTGATATATTTTGCCTAATCGTCATGAAGGAGCATGATAAGATCAACAAAATAAAACTACTTCTCTAAGTTATTGATTGCTTGGAATCTAATGGACAATCATTTCACTATAATCAGACTAATAAACCCTTACAAGTTGTGTGGCACAGTGGCGCAGCGGTAGAGTAGCTTTCAGTCTAAATATCTCAGCCCCTTTCCCGTAATCTCCCCTTCAATAAGATCAGCTCCAATTCAAAGAATGCAGGTGCATTTTAGCCATTTTAGATATAATAGCCCTCTCATCCTGAAAATTAGCCCAATAAATCTCATTTGAACTGCTTCTAAAGCTTATATATGCTTTCTTAATTAAGGAGAACAAAACTGTCCACATTACCGCAGGTGAGGCCTCACCCCAGTCCCTGTACAGTTGCAATAATATCTATTTTGAAGCTCCAACCACCAACAATAAAGACCAACATGCCATTAGCCTTCTTAATTACTTGTGTCATCTGCACACTAATGTTGTGTGTTTCATGCACAAAAATCTCAGTTTTTCTATGCCATTGTCATTAGCAGTCTCTTCCCATCCATCTTTTGATGGCTCCTACCAAAGTCCATGGCCTCACACGTTCCTGCATTAAACTCTTTTTCCCAGGTTTATGTCCATTCATTCAACCTGTCAGTATCGTGTCACAGAGCACAAATGTCCTCAGCATATCCTCCCACCTATATTTCAGTATTTCATCAGCTAATGTTGGATATCTTACACTCTGTCCCCCTCCTCCAAGTCATTGATAGGCTAGTTGAAGGTCAAAGAATGTTCCTTGAAACACTCCAGTTCTGTATTCCCAGTCTTAGAACAGCCCAGCTATTCCAATCCTCTGTAGGATAAATGGTCTTCAATATTCATTAGCACACTTCCCTCAGTACCATGAGCTATAAAAATGTGTGCATTAACCTTATGTGGCAGCAATGTGATGCCTTCTGGAAATCCAAAAACACCCGATCTATAGTTTTCCTTCTTGGAAAATAGAAACATTGAAAATAGGTGCAGGAGTAGGCCATTCGGCCCTTCGAGCCTGCACCGCCATTCAATATGATCATGGCTGATCACCCAACTCAGTATCCCGTACCTGCCTTCTCTCCATACCCCTTGATCCCTTTAGCCACAAGGGCCACATCTAATTCCTTCTTAAATATAGTCAATGAACTGGCCTCAACTACCTTCTGTGGCAGAGAATTCCAGAGATTCACCACTCTCTGTGTGAAAATTTTTTTTCTCATCTCGGTCCTAAAGGATTTCCCCTTTTTCCTTAAACTGTGACCCCTTGTCCTGGACTTCCCCAACATCGGGAACAATCTTCCTGCATCTAGGCTGTCCAACCCCTTAAGAATTTTGTAAGTTTCTATAAGATCCCCCCTCAATCTTCTAAATTCTAACGAGTACAAACCAAGTCTATCCAGTCTTTCTTCATATGAAAGACTGGATAGTTTTCTCTTGACTTTACTTGGTTCAACTTCAAAGAACTCTGGTAAGTTTTGTAAGTGATTAGTACGGGTGTCAGAGGCTATGGGGAGAAGTCAGGAGAATGGGGTTAGGCAGAAGAGATAGATCAACCTTGTTTGAATGGCGGAGTAGATTTGATGGGCCGAATGGCCTAATTCTGCTCCTATCACATGAGCTTTTTAACCTTTTTTTTATCAATGATGAATACTGTGTACACAAAGACAATAATTTCAAGATGGACTCTGCAGTGTCTTTGGATACTTGCCCATATCCATGATTCACCAAATCCACTAAAGATGCGCAGAAGGTGATAGGTATATGGAACGCGCTGCCAGGGAAGGTAGTTGAGGCAGGTACTGCAACAACATTTTAAAGGGCATCTGAACAGGTACATGGATAGGAAAGGTTTATAGAAAAATGGACCAAACACGGGCAAGTGAGACTAGAAAAGATAGAACATCTCGGTCGGCATGGGTAAGTTGGACCAAAGGGCTTGTATCCATGCTGCACAACTCCATGGCTCTACGACTAAGCTTTGTGGATTGAAAAAAGTCGCGCAACAATAGACCTTGTGCATTTGAATTCAGCACATTGACTTTGGCGCCTCCAGCAAAATCAAAACCCATAATCCCGTGGGTGTAAAAAGGCCTGTCACTGTGCGGTATAAGTGTATGACTAATGGGAGTGAGAAAAATTGGTGAGCTGGAAAATGACTGATCAAGTAAGGCAGTTAGTGTTCTCAACGTACCTGTGCTGTGGTCGGCATTCTGCTGATGTTCAGAGAGTTGATGGAATTCTTCAAGTAGATTAGCGCCCCGCGGCAACTTTTCATGAATGGCTCCAACTTCTAAAACAACAAACGCATGGTTAAACTCAGATTTATCTCTCCACAGATAAGTGCCCTCTCAAAGTTGAACATGAGAAGAGGTAATTAGTTCAATGCTCTCCTGACAGGCTTTTCACCTTGCGCACTCCATTACTATGAGTACACAGCAGCAATAACCATGGAGATCAAGAAGCTGCAGATACTGGAACCTTGAACAAGAAAAAAGTGCCGGCGGAACTCTGCAGGTCAGATAGCATCTGCGGAGGGAATGGACAGACGGCGTTTTGGGTTGACTTGGGTCACTTCTTCAGACTGATTGGAGTTGGGGGAGAAAATTAGAACAAGAGAGCTGGAGGCAGCTCGAAACCTGGCAAGTGATATGTGGATACAGTTGAGAGGGGTAGTTGGCAGATGAGTGGGCTAAAGTGGTGGCTAGAGATGATAAGGAGATCAACAGAGTGGCAGGTAAGGAAAGAAGAGGAGTGTGATGTGAAGCAGAAGGGAGTGATTAGTTTGTTTTAAAGTTTTTAGAGATACAGCGCGGAAACAGGTCCTTCTGTCCACCGAGTCCGCACAGTCCAGCGATTCCCCAAACATTAACGCTACCCTACACACACCAAGGACAATTTACATCTATACCAAGCCAATTAACCTACAAACGTGGGCGGAAATCGAAGATCTCGGAGAAAACCCACGCAGGTCATGGGGCGAATGTACAAACTCCGTACAGACAACAACCGTAGTCGGGATCGAACCCGGGACCCGGGGCTCTGGCTCTGTAATGCCCCTGTCCCACTTAGAAAACCTGAACAAAACCTCTGGAGACTTTACGCCCCACCCAAGGTTTCCATGCGGTTCCCGGAGGTTGCAGGTGGTTGCCGGAGGTTGCAGGTAGTGGAAGCAGGTAGGGAGACTGACAAAAACCTCCGGGAACCGCACGGAAACCTTGGGTGGGGCGCAAAGTCTCCAGAGGTTTTCGTCCAGGTTTCCTAAGTGGGACAGGGGCATAAGGCAGCAACACTACCACTGTGCCGCCCTTAGTGATGTGTGGACAGGGACAGAAAAGAGGGAGGATTAAAGGAGTACTCAGTGATTGAGAAATGTGTGTAAGAAGGAGAGGAATGGTGGAAGATAGTTGGAGAAATGTGTGCATGCTTGGGTGGAGAGACTGGGGCAAGGGAGGAAGGGTGGTGGAGTTATTATTTGAAAATTGAAAATTCGATTTTCACACTATGTTACCCAAGTGGAATAAGAAGTGCTGTTCTTCCAGTTTGCATGTTGCATCATTTTGGTAATGGAGGAGGCCAAGGACTGAAAGATTGATATGGGAAGGAGAGTTAAAATGATTGACAATTAGATATTAGATGCAACTGGGCTTGAGGCCCTTCTCGCCAGAAAAGAGGAGAAGATCTAAACAAGATTATAAATCTTTACAGCACTCATGTAAACAGAAAAAGGATTTTTATTGTTCCTTTCATTTATTGTATATTAAAGAACAATTTTGTGTTATAACTTTAAACAAATACATGCACTTTCATATCTCTAAGTCTATAAAATGGTTCATTGATATGGCAATAGCGGTCGTCTTGTTTATGAGTCTGGAATAAAGTTGATTAAATGTACGTTAGCTCACAAAATATGAACAAAACAATTCAGGAAAAATGTATTTGCACAATGGAAAGAATGGGTAAAGAATGACAAAGGTCCAGATAGTACTGTTAAATTTAAGGGGGAAATAAATTGAATGAAATGGGGAGCAGAACAGAATGCAATTATCATTGGGAGAATGCACAAATAAGGAGCCTGCTTTTGGGATCAGTGGCGGACTGGCTAGGGTGTCAGCTTGCCCGATGGCAAGTGTGCCCCTGATGAAGTGATAGCAAGTGATGGCAAGTGGGCCCCTGTTAAATGATAGCATTGTAGTTGTGGGTGGGCCCCCTTTGTCTCCTGGCAACCAATATTTTTAGACCCAGTCCGCCACGGTTTGGGATGTGCATTCCTTTGTCGCATGGCTTCAAATGGACATTGTTGAAAGCACAATTGGAATAAATCACAATAGAATTCAATTTCATTCAGATACAATTTCTATGGACTATGCTAATATTTTGTACAATTCTGCATTCTTAAGCAATTTTGCATTTTGTGTGCGTGGTCTTGTTTGCTGATATTCACAACTTTCCAATAAAGAACCATTGACTTATCAGCCAAGGTATGAGATGCCAGTACCATGCAAGCTTGAACTCAGTTAACTAGATAAAGAGTGGACATTGAACCCAATATCCGTCTGTCCTATCAGCCACGCCCAACACTGCCCACAACAGGAAAACCCCTTTAAAGATTCATGTATTTCAATTGTGAATACAGATGAAGTTCACAAGCAAGAGGGCCCCAGCTATGCCTGTCTTTATTGTGGTTGGACAAACTTGGATTGTTTTCTCTGCAGTATCAGAGGCTGAGGGAAGACGTGATGAAAAACGTAGAGAGGGTAGAGAGCCAGAACCATTTCCCCAGGGTGGAAATGTCAAAGACTGGAGAGCGTAGGTTCAAGGTGAGAAGGGCAGAGTTTAAAGGAGTTGTGTGGGGCTAGTATTTTTTTTACACAGACAGTGGTGGTCACCCGATCATGGGTGAACATTAAGAACAACAGAGGAAGATGACTGACTTTGGTGTCTTCCCTCACAGTGGGAAACCTTGATTCGGCTGTCTGGGGATGTTGGACTCTATCGTGTGTTGTGACCTTTATTTTATTGTATGGCCATATGGTGAATACACATTGCACTGTGCCAACTGGCACATGTGACAAATAAATGTATCTTCTATCTTGAGTGGTGGGTGCCTGGAACACGTTGCTGGGGGAGGTGGTGGAGGAAGAAACAATTGCGGCGTTTAAGTGGCTTTTAGATAGGCACATGGAAATGAAGGAATATGGACCACATGCAAGCGGAAGAGATTAGTTCAACTTGCTTGTGTAGGAAGGAACTGCAGATGCTGGTTTAAACCGAAGATGGATACAAAATGCTGGAGAGTTTTGGTCTCCTAATCTGAGGAAAGGCATTCTTGCCATAGAGGGAGTACAGAGAAGGTTCACCAGACAGATTCCTGGGATGGCAGGACTTTGATATGATGAAAGACTGGATAGACTCGGCTTGTACTCGCTGGAATTTAGAAGATTTGGGGGGGATCTTATGGAAACTCACAAAATTCTTAAGGGGTTGGACAGGCTAGATGCAGGAAGGTTGTTCCCAATGTTGGGGAAGTCCAGAACAAGGGGTTACAGTTTAAGTATAAGGGGGGAGTCTTTTAGGACTGAGATGAGAAAAAAAAATTCACACAGAGAGTGGTGAATCTGTGGAATTCTCTGCCACAGAAAGTAGTTGAGGCCAGTTAATTGGCTATTTTTAAGAGGGAGTTAGATGTGGCCCTTGTGGCTAAAGGGATCAGGGGGTATGGAGAGAAGGCAGGTACAGGATACTGAGTTGGATGATCAGCCATGATCATATTGAATGGCGGTGCAGGCTCGAAGGGCCTACTCCTGCACCTACTTTCTATGTTTCTATGTTAACTCAGCGGGATAGGGAGCATCTCTGGAGAGAAGGAATAGGTGATGTTTCAGGAGTCTAGACCCGAAATGCCACCCATTCCTTCTCTCCAGAGATGCTGCCTGACCCGCTGAGTTACTCCAGCATTTTGAGTTGAACTTGCTTGCTATCATGTTCGGTGTTGTGGTACAAAGGCTCTGTCTCTCTGCCGCACTATTCTTTGTTCTATGCAATTCCAGCTCCTACCTGTTATCATTGAAGTCAGGGGCTGAAAATTGGATATTCCTTTTGTTCACCATTAATCAACATGAAACCAACCCACCATTTCTTTAATGCTATCAAAATATTCAGCTCCAAGAACATTTCAATTTAATGGCACTTACTGTTGGATTTGACTGAAAGTTTTTCAAAGTAATGTTGGCAGGTGCTTACCAAACAGTGCAGTGCAAGGATATATTTGAAAGCAAACATTTACACAGGAGACTATTTCACTGCTTCAGGCAGAATATACAAACCATGTGGAAACGGATCCAGTCATTGTGATCGTAAGGAAAGGTGCCCGAAAACTCCTGTGTCAGTTGACAGCCATCGATGTGTCTGTGTAGAGCCTTCAGTGACGTCACTACTTCATGCTGTGAATGAGGAATGAGACAGAAATTTTAATAAACAGTCACAACATGCACCTACAAATAATCCAATGCAAGGTGATGCAGGTTAACTGAGCCATGATCATTATCAACATTTATCAGCATCAGACAAGGACTCTATTCCTTGGAGTGCAGGAGGATGACGGGTGATTTTATAGAGGTATATAATGTCATGAGAGGAATAGATCGGGCAGACACACAGATTCTCTTGCCCAGAGTAGGGGAATCGAGAACCAGAGGACATAGGTTTAAGGTGAGGGGGGAAAGAGTTAATAGGATAACTTTTAATAGGGATAACTTTTTTCACACAAAGGGTGGTAGGTGTATGGAATGAGCTGCCAGAGGAGGTAGTTGAGGCAGCTACTATCGAAACATTTAGACAGGTGCATGGATAGGACGTGTTTAGAGGGATATGGGCCAAACGCTGGTAGGTGGGACTAGTGTAGATGGAACATGTTGGCCAGTGTAGGCAAGGTGGGCCAAAAGGCCCATTTCCACACTGTATCACTCTATGACTCTATTTCCCTGTCTGAAGAACCCTGTACACAAGCTTCTCAGCAAGAGAGCCAAATACATGTGATACCTCCTGTGTCATCCATGTGATTAAAAGCCAGGATTAAGTTGAAATTCACACTGAACAGTGCGACATTATTTAAATATTAACAGTGCTTTAATTTCATTTTAACATTTAAATCACAATACATTTTCTATGCATGGTTATATTTTCCAAAAAGCGATACACTTTTCTGTCTCGTAACTCAAACTGAAATTTATTAAGTGTAGATCGTTTACTTCACTAGCTAACCAATGTAGTGCTTTATTATCAGAAGCTCCACCAACTACACTGTTCATATTATTGCAACCCAACTTGTGTTGGCAATCCATGCTGCTACACAGCAGAAGCAACAAGCTGTAGTGTGATATATGTGCTTTTCAATAAATACTGTTGTACCATGTTCGTGAGTATGGCTGGGTCATTCGACATTAAGTACACTGACTGCTATATCAGCTAGAAAGTGGTGTGACAACGATGAACTCGGAATACTGGACCTAATATTAAATATAGGAGTGGGGGCAAGAGGGCAACATATAAAAACGGACTCAGAGGATGAAGAAGTAGCCCCTCAACAAACTGGATACATTGAGCAACTGAATACTGTGCTCTATTAGAAACATAGAAAATAGGTGCAGGAGTAGGCCATTCGGCCCTTCGAGCCTGCACCTCCATTCAATATAATCATGGCTGATTATCCAACTCAGTATCCTGTACCTGCCTTCTCTCCATACCCCCTGATCCCTTTAGCCACAAGGGCCACATCTAACTCCCTCTTAAATATAGCCAATGAACTGGCCTCAACTACCTTCTGTGGCAGAGATTTCCAGAGAATGGCAGAGAATTGTTCTATGTTGGAAAGCGTTGCTCTTGGCAACTGTATGTATTTACTGTAAGTATTTACTGTATGTATTTGCTGTATTTACTGTATGTCATGTTGTTGCTTGCGAGCGGAGCACCAAGGCAAATTCCTTGTATGTGAACATACTTGGCCAATAAACTTATTAATTAATTCATTCATTCAGATAGAGCATGTGCTCAATTAAGCGATCATCGTCATACTTGGCCAATAAACTTATTCATTCAATCATCATGTTCGGCACAGGCGTTGTGTGCTGAAGGACTTCTTCCTGTGCTGTACTGTTCTATCTTCTATAGTGCTGGTCGTGGCTTCATGTTTGGCCCAAAGTTCTGGGCAAAAGGGGGAAATGCTGTACTTTTCTAACTTCATCTAGAAAAATGCACAAGGAAGCATTTGTCTGGAGAAAACAATGCCGGAGCGAAGGAAACTGGAGGAATTTACAGACCTCGGAATGCTATGGGATTCTTTCATGGGACGTGGCAAGGCCAGCACCTAGTACCCATTGCTAATTTCCCTTGCACTGAGTGGCATGCTAGGTCATTTTAAGAGGTGTAAAGAATCTTGATAATTGAACTCTCTTTCCCGCACAGAGTAAAAGGTGTGAGGTTGAACTGGCACACTCAAGGTGGTGGTGAATTTCATCATCTATTTTCAATTTTATTCAGCTGCATCCCTTCATGAATGGAATGTATGTTTTTCAGGATTTCGTCATGAACCTTTGTCGTGGAGACATCACTGCACAAAAAAGCACATTTCTATCAGGACCGTTGATTTAAAGATGTTATGCATTAAAATGTATTCTCGTGTGTACTGAGATTTTTTTTTTTTTAATTGCACCTTTCCAAAGGCTCACACCCTTTCTGTTTGTGGTATTGTGGTAACCAACTACTATCAGATCATCTCAGTAAGGGAAGCAGGGCAAGGGTGATCCAGAGTCAAGAGTTGAAGTCTCATCTGCACCTTTGGGGTCAAGGAAAGAGCGTTCACGTCACGACCCTGTTTCCACCAATCTTTCCACCACCACGCACATGAAGTACAAGACAGACACCATTGTGTGCAGATGCCGACAAGTGTGTTCAGCTCTGGCTGAACAACCTCTGATATTGTGTGTGGACTCAATAAGAAGAAGGATCTGCACCTTTGAATATTTGGCAATTTGTTGATGATACTGGAATGCTCGTCACATGGTGAAGTGAGACGAGGATCACGCTGATCAAACGAGAGTGGCTGAGTTGATGCTATATCTTATTCTTAAAAGCAAAATACACTCCATGAGGGTGGTTTTCCTCTTCCAGTTTACCTTTAGTGGTGTCCCCATCGCCTTGTTCATTGTAGACAAAAAAAGCTGGAGTAACTCAGCGGGTCAGTCAGCATGTTGTTTAAGAAGGAACTGCAGAAGCTGGAAAATTGAAGGTACACAAAAATGCTGGAGAAACTCAGCGGGTGCAGCAGCATCTATGGAGCGAAGGAAATAGGCAACGTTTTGGGCCGAAACCCTTCTTCAGACAGGTCACCTATTCCTTTTCTCCTAAGATGCTGTCTGACCCGCTGAGTTACTCCAGCTTTTTGAGTCTATCTTCAGTTTAAACCAGCATCTGCAGTTCCTTCCTACACACCTTGTTGATTGAGGTGGTCATCTACAGTCTGTCATGTTTCAGTTGGTACGGCTAAGTCAATGGCTTACCATCTGAATTCACAAGCGACGGTAACATCGCAATGTTCATACGGAGGGAGTGGATTTCACCTGTGCCTATGTATTTTTTTAACATGGGAAAAGCCACTGCACACCAGTTACCACACTGCTCAAGGTCATGATCGAGAAGCAAGTAGGTCTAGTATGACTGGATACCAGACTCTGTGGTATAGAAAGTAAAGGGGCTGTCCCACGGGTGACCTAAATGGCGGGTTTAGGAAAGTTTGAAAAAATGTCATGTTGAAGACCTCCTTCGACCATGTAGAAGACCTCCTTCGACCTCCTTTGACTATGTTGAAGACCAGCTTCAACGAGCTACGACTAGCTATGACTAACTTCGGGAGAATTGGACACCGAATAGTGGAGAGTGAAGACGACCTCCTTCGACCTCTCTTCGACTATGAAGAAGACTCTACGACTATCTTCGACTACCTTCGACTACCTTCGATTATCTTCGACTACCCTCGATTACCTACGACTAACATGCCGACCTACTACGACCTACTACGACTAAACCTACGAGTAAAAAATGTATCGATTTTTTCCATGGCGACCTTTTTTTACTCGCGGGCATTTTTCAACATGTTGAAAAATATGCGGCGACCTAGCTGAGGCCTCGAGTACACGGGGACCACTCTCGAGCATGAAGGAGAGTTACAAAGACCTCCTACGACCTCGTGTTGACCATGCTGCGAGTATGAGTCGAGGGCAAGCTCGCAAGAACTCGCGGATTAGGTCGCCCAAGTGGGACAGCCCCTTAACTTTCATACACACTTGGATCCATGCATGCATATCTGTCAACGTACACACCCATGCATGCAGACACGCTGCACTCTGGAGCAAAGTCCCAGTCCATTGCTTACGTCTCTCTCCCCCTCCTTCAACTCACCCTCCACTTGATCCCACTTTGCACTCTCTTCACTGGCACACTGATTTACCTGAACAAGTGGATCTCTTTCGGGTCTGAACGTCGATTCTCGTTCCACTAAAACCAAGACTGAATTGATGGAATTTGGCACGGCAATCTGTGGACAATTAGAGACAGAGTCACATATATTATTAGAAGTGAGAAACATTTCAATCCAAAGGTGGATGGTATCACATTGTTTAGTTTGTTCAACCTAAACGTCACATAACTTAATGTTCCTTGCTTCACCTGCAGATTGAAGGTGGAAATCTAATGCAGGGAAAAACAAAGCGTTATACTGCCATCTCTTGCTTAAAACATTGAGTTATTAGCAACATCTCTTCTTCTCAAATTGACTTACCAAGTGCCATGGTCCTTGGACATATCTGAATTATTTCCCTGGAATCCTGGTTAATCGACCAAGAGAACCAGTGAATCATTGAAAAGTATAGCATGGAAACAAGCCCTTCGGTCCACCGAGTCCACACAAACCATCGATCTCCCGTGTGTACCTTTATCATCCCCTCCCCCACACACTCGAGGGCAATTTACAGTGGTCAATGACACTACAACCGCCTTGAATGGTAGGATTCACCACAAAACTAGTGCCACTGGTTGTAAAGCACTCTTGAATTACTTAAAGTTGGGAAAGATGTCAGTTCTCATTAGAACATACAGAATTCCCAAATATTGGAGAAAAGAGAAACCGGCAAGATGAAATGTCTGCAATTCTACTGCACAGTCCAGATATTCAGGTTTTTCACGGTCTTACTAATTACAGATGGGAAAGTCCATTGTCCCAGCTTTAAACACAGAGAATTGGAAATTAACATGCTCCCTCCCCCATGTTTATGTCCAGACTCAATGAAGCTTTCCTGGTGGTCAATGTAAATGCGGTTGGGCAGAGCAAAGGGGGTATTTTCATTCCTTACAACATCAATGGGCAACCCAAAGGTTGTTACTGAGGCTTCAGTCTATGTGTAAGTCTGGTGTGCAAGTGTGCTAATATTTCATCACACTCCCCATTAAATGTGTTGCTAGGTGTCCAATCCATTCCAATGAAGGGAAAGCAGAAATCCCAGATAATCTAAGTTGCTTTCAATCACGCTGCAGCATAGAAACACTGCTCCCATTTCAATGTTGGAGAGAGGGGAGATTAAGTCTAGTTTAATTTAGAGATACAGCATGGAAACAGGCCCTTCGGCCCACAGAGTCCGCACTGACCAGCGATCCTCGCACATTAACACTATCCTACACGCACTAGGGACAATTTTACACATACACCAAGCCAATAAACCTACATACCTGTGTGTCTTTGCATTGTGGGAAGAAACCAAAGATCTCTGAGAAAATCAATGGGGTCACGGGGAGAACGTACAAACTCCGTACAGCAGCACCCATAGTCGGGATCGAACCCGGGTCTCTGGCGCTGTAAGGCAGTAGCTCTACTGCCACCATGGCCGCCCTGAATCCGGGTTTTCCCCAATTTATGTTATCTAGGTGCCTTTGATCTAATGTTACAATTACTCACAAAGGTATTTAGGCTGTAAAGATCAACCTCATTGATACAGTGCATTCCTTTTTGCAAATCGTTACCAGAATGTAATTCAACATCCGCATAAATTCTTTCAATGTTTTCAACCGAAAGCCTTATCATAACCATTACTGCACATTTATTGGAGAGCAATAAAATGCTCCAACAATTGTTATCTAAAAACAAATAGGATTGCCAAAGAAAACAATAACTTCCTGATTTTCTAATATGTAAAAAAAGATATATTGAACATAACAGATCCTTCTGCAGTTGTACAGGGCCCTGGTGAGACCACATCTGGAGTATTGTGTGCAGTTTTAGTCTCCTAATTTGAGGAAGGACATCCTTGCTCTTGAAGCAGTGCAGTGTAGGTTCACGAGATTGATCCCTGGGATGGCGGGACTGTCATATGAAGAAAGATTGAAAAGACTGGGCTTGTATTCACTTGAATTTAGAAGGATGAGAGGAGATCTTATAGCGACATATAAAGTTATTAAATGACTGAACAAGCTAGATGCAGGAGAAGTGGTCCCAATGTTGGGGGAATCCAGAACCAGGGGCCACAGTCTCAGAATAAAGGGGAGGCCATTTAAAACTGAGATGAGGAAAAAAAATTCACCCAGAGAGTTATGAATTTGTGCAATTCTCTGCCACAGAAGGCGGTGGAGGCCTATCACTGGATGAATTTAAAAGAGAGTTAGATAGAGCTCTAGGGGCTAGTGGAATCAATGGACATGGGAGAAGGCAGGCATGGGTTACTAATTGTGGATGATCAGCCATGATCACAATGAAGGTGGCGGTGTTGGTTCGAAATGCACCTATTTTCAATGTTTCTATGTTTCTATGACAGGGTTGGAGAGATATGGACCAAACGCAGGCAGGTGGGCAGTTGGCCGGTGTGGGCAAAATGGGCCGAATGGCCTGTTTCCACACTGCATCACTCTATGACTATGGTGAAGTGAGGGTGGGGGAAGGTTGCTTCTGATTTACTATACCATACAAAAATACAACCAAGAAACTGCAGATGATGGAATCTGGAGCAAATCTTGGCTTTGTAGGTTTAATTGGCCTTTGTAGGTTACCTCTTGTGTACAAGAATTAGATGAGCAAGTGCAATAACATAGAACTAATGTGAATGGTGATGCACAAATTTCCTCTACCATCTCACAACCCCCCGATCACTCTGCTCCTTACTCCTCCTTTGTACGCGCATCTCCCATTCCCGCGTCCCATGCATTTCCTGTTTATTTCCATCCCGTTACTCCCTCCCTCCGGTTTTACATTTCACCATCTATTTGCAAAGTTTCACTCCTTTTGTCCCCTTTTCACATCTAGTCCTATTCACTTACTCCACCCGATTGCCAGTCCAGCTTCCCCCTCACCTGTAGCCACCCATTACGCCGCAACCGTTCTTTTCCAGCTTTCTCCCTCCAGACTCCAATAATCCGAAGAATGGTCTGTCCATTCCCATCAGAGATGCTGCCTGATCTGCTGAGTTCCTCCAGCATTTTGTGTTTTGCAACATGGAATCAAAGCTGGCCCTTGTCAGTACTACACAAATCCGCCATTAGAGGGAGCCCCAGTTCCCAGTTTCCGATGAAGGCTGCCCAAACAGAACATGAGGTGTTCTTCAGCTGGTGTGTGTCAACAGTGGAAGCCAAGGACACAAAGGTTGGTGCGGGGTGGGGAAGGGGAGCTCCAAATGCAGCAACCAAAGTCGGAAGAGGTGAACTTGGACCTCTGTCTCATAGAGTTATAGTCATAGAGTGATACAGTGTGGAAACAGGCCCTTCGGCCCGACTTGCCCACACCCGCCAACAATGTCCCAGCTACCCTAGTCCCACTTGCCTGCGCTTGGTCCATATCCCTCCAAACCTGTCCTATCCATGTACCTGTCTAACAGTTTCTCAAACGATGGGATAGTCCCAGCCTCAACTACCTCCTCTGGCAGCTTGTTCCATAAACCCACCACCCTTTGTGTGAAATAGTTCAAGAGAGTTTATTGTCATGTATCCCAGATAGGACAATGAAATTCTTGCTTTGCTTTAGCACACCAGAACATAGTCGGCACAAATACAGAACAGATCAGTGTGTCCATATACCATTGTATAAATATATACACACATGAATAAATAAACTGATAAAGTGCAAATAAACAGATAATGGGTTATTAATGTTGCAGGTCTTACCTTCCACTACCTGCAACCTCCGGCAACCACCTGCAACCTCCGGCAACCACCTTCAACTAGCATCGCAACCGGCTTCGACTAAAAAATTACCGAATTTTAAAACGGCAACCTATTTTTAGTTGCGGCCTGTTTTTAATTTTTTTAAATAATCGGCAGAACATAGAAGAAGCGGAGGTGGGGTGCAAAGTCTCCAGTGGTTTCCGTTCAGGTTTCCTAAGTGGGACAGGGGCATAACTGTGAAAATACGCGTAAGTGTTGATGAGGGTTTGCAGGCTATTTAATAACCATCTTATCCAATAGCATCTTATCCAATGCAGAAGAGCCTGAGGTCGTGACAGGACAATAAGGAGGGGGCTCAACTGAAAATAATTTGTGGAAACTTTATTTTGCTGAACAAGAGGTTAATGTGTAGAGCAAGCTTGGTTGCAAGACAGTGGTGAAAGGAAGCAAGCGTAAATGAATCTGCCTTAAATTCTGAGGCACATTGTTAGACAATATCAAAGGCTGTGGCTTTTTCTCCACAGCATTTCCAATGACTGACCCTGACTACTGCCCCCCCTTTGTAATTCCTACTGCTCATTAGCTCTTCAACCATGTTTTACATTATGGGCTTCGCCCTTCCGTAGTCATCTGTTGCCGGTCCTGCTTTGTTCTGGCCTTTTCTTACCTCCAGTTCCCTCCCCTCTACATTCAGTCTGAAGAAGGGTCCCAACCCGAAACATCACCCATCTTTATTCTCCAGAGATGCTGCCTGACCTGCAGAGTTACTTCAGCACTTTCTATCTATCTATCTATCTATCTATCTATCTATCTATCTATCTATCTATCTATCTATCTATCTATCTATCTATCTATCTATCTATCTATCTATCTATCTATCTATCTATCTATCTATCTATCTATCTATCTATCTATCTATCTATCTATCTATCTATCTATCTATCTATCTATCTATCTATCTATCTACTAATAACTACACCAGTTGAGGGGTATAGATCTCACCCATTCCTCTTGGGTCCAAATATTTATCCAGTTAATTCTCTATTTCCCTGATGTATCACATTATTTTACTCAAAACCTCAGCTCTAAACACGGAACTTAAATCCCATCAGTTACAAGCACATACTGTGGTTGCCATGGGCCTGTTCATTGATGGCTGTCTACAATTCCCATCTATTGCTGACACGTCATTCCCTTGTCACCATCTCTGTCTAACCCTGTTTTCAATCGGTGTCTCATATCATCAATTCCCATAGTTAATTTTGAGCTAATTTAATGTATTCATTGATCTCCCACCACCCTCTGCACTGAATTCCCACTGAAAACTCAACTTCACAAACAGAAACAAACATTGATTAAAATATTCTAGAGGTCCAGCAGTATCTGTGGAGAGTGATACAGAGTTGATGGTTTAGGTCAAGGATTTCTCATCAGGGCAGTGAAAAGTTAGTAATCAAGCACACACACAGTTGCTGAGAAGGGGAGGGGTGGAGGTTGGGCAAAGACCAAGCTAGATATAGGGCGGCATACTGGCGCAGGGGTAGAGTTGCTGCCTTACAGCGCCGGAGACCCAGGTTCAATCCTGACTACGGGTGCTGTACGGAAGTTTGTCCGTTCTCCCTGTGACCGGGTGGGTTTTCTCCAGGTACTCCAGTTTCCACCCATTCTCCAAAGACGTACAGGTTTGTAGGTTGATTGGCTTGGTATAATTGTAAAATTGTCCCTAGCGTGTGTAGATTAGCGTTCGTGTACGGGGTGATCGCTGGTCGGAGAGAACTTGGTGGGCTGAAAGGCTTGTTTCCACACTGCATCTCTAAACTAAACTAAACCAAGAAAGGCTGAATGACATCAGTGGTAGTGGTCCAGACTAACAGGGAGTGTGGTGAGATTCAAGATTCAAGATTCAAGAGATTCAAGAGAGTTTATTGTCATGTGTCCCTGATAGGACAATGACATTCTTGCTTTGCATCAGCACAACAGAACATCATAAGCATTGACTACAAAACAGATCAGTGTGTCCATATACCATTATATAAATATGAGGCTTGTAAATCACAACTTGTAATATAAATAGAAGGACAACCACAGGAGAGAAGATAGAAATATTATGCAAAAATTGTAAAACACAAAATACGGCAGTATTTTGGGGGGGAAAAATACAATACAATACAATACAATTCAATTTATTGTCATTTGGACCCCGTGAGGTCCAAACGAAATGCCGTTTCTGCAGCCATACATTACAACAAATAGACCCAAGACACAACATATTTTACATAAACATCCATCACATTGCTGTGATGGAAGGCCAAAAAAACTTCTCTCTCCACTGCACTCTCCCCCTCGATGTCAGAGTCAAAGTCAAAGCCCCCGGCGGGCGATGGCGAATTGTCCCGTGGCCATTAAACCACGCCGGGTAATGCAAGTTCGCGCACCGGGTCTTGGTGTTAGAGCCCCCGGTGCGCGCTCGCAGAGTCCCGCCGCCATTCCAAGCCGCGCGGGGCGGTGCTGTAAGGCGCCGCTCCAGGCGCTCTTCAACCCCGCAACTCGGGTGGGAGAAGTTGCCGTTGCGGAAGCCCCGAAAAGCGGTCACCCAGCAGGGACCCGCGGGCTCCCGCTGCCGATGATTTTTGTTCTGCAGATCCAAATAAAAAGCATTGTTAACAATAAACATAAAGTCACTTCCTGCTCTTGTTAGTTTGACACTAACATCTCACCTGGAGTGCAGTAAAAGCTTTGAAGAGGGTGGGTGCGGGTGGACATCTGCGAGCATCTACTAATATGGTCAGTCCAAGTTCCCGCACATCCTTCCTGCAACAAACAGACTACATGATTAAGAGGTTAAACTAACCATATATTCATAACTTCATAAAGTTAATAGCAAACAGATTTGAGTATAGGAGCAGGGAGGTTCTACTGCAGTTGTACAGGGCCTTAGTGAAACCACACCTGGAGTATTGCATACAGTTTCGGTCTCCTAATCTGAGGAAAGACATTCTTGCCATAGAGGGAGTATAGAGAAGGTTCACCAGACTGATTCCTGGGATGTCAGGACTTTCATATGAAGAAAGACTGGATAGACTCGGCTTGTACTCGCTGGAATTTAGAAGATTGAGGGGGGATCTTATAGAAACTTACAAAATTCTTAAGGGGTTGGACAGGCTAGATGCAGGAAGATTGTTCCCATGCTGGGGATCCAGAACAAGGGGTCACAGTTTAAGGATAAGGGGGAAATCATTTAAGACCGAGATGATAAAATTGAATAACATAGTAGACGATGGGCCGAATGGCCTTAATTTTGCTCCTATCTCTTATGATCTTATAATCACTTATGATTTCAGATTTCCACCTACACTTTTATTTTGCTCGTCCCCGCAAGTGTATATTTCAAGATGTTTCTGAGACTCGTGGTTTGTCCACTTTATTTTTGAACCATCCCAGTGACATCCCAGATACAAAGTTGGAGCAATGCACAGTCAAGTAACCTTTAGTCATTTCAACTGCATCTCCTCAGACAGTGTTTATGTTGATTGATATCTGGATAATTTACAGGCAATTACGGAAGACCATTTTAATCACCTTCATGTATAAGAAGGAACTGCAGTTAGAAACATAGAAACATAGAGAATAGGTGCAGGAAGAGGCCATTCAGCCCTTTGAGCCAGCACCGCCTTTCATTGTGATCATGGCTGATCATCCCCAATCAATAACCCGTGCCTGCTTTCTCCCATATCCCTTGATTCCACTAGGCCCTAGAGCTCTATCTAACTCTCTCTTAAATCCATCCAGTTGCTGGTTGAAATCAAAGATAGACACAAAAAGCAAGAGTAACACAACGGGACAGGCAGCATCTCTGGAGAGAAGGAATGGGTGCCTGTCGGGTCAAGACCCTTCTTCAGACTCTCTCAGAAGGGTCTGGACCTGAAACGTCACCCATTCCTTCTCTCCAGAGATGCTGCCTGTCCCGCTGAGTTGCTCCAGCTTTTTGTGTTAATCACCTTCATTTTATTATTTCCTTATTGGTTGTTATCGGGTGTGGTAGAAATGTCCTTTTGAGTTTCGATCCAAAAAATCCAACACTCTCACCCCCACCCCATCCCTGCCCAACCTGCTGTTCCTCCAGCAGATTAAATGTGTAAGAAGGAACAGCAGATGCTGGTTTAAACCAAAGATAGCCACTAAAAAGCTGGAGTAACTCAGCAGGACAGGCAGCATCACTGGAGAGAAGGAATGGCTGATATTTCAGATCGGGACCCAGACTTCAGTCTGAAGAAGGGTCTCGACCCGAAACGTCACCCATTCCTTCTCTCCAGAGATTCTGCCTGTCCCACTGAGTTACTCCAGCTTTTTGTGTCTATCCTCTAACAGATTGTTTGTTGCATTTTCCAACACCTACGATCCCCTCAGTCTACACCTTAAATGGTTGTAAAGCAACGTGAATCTGTAAGCTAAAGACAGCGATGAGAAGACACAAAGATCCTGACAAAATGCTTGCACTTCATAGATCTCAGCAAGGTTATTGTTGCATTTCAGTTTAGGCATGGGATGACTAATAAAACCAGAGCCAAAGGCAAAACATTCATAAAGGAAGAACTTTGTTGTTTATTCTCTGTTTGGCATAAAGGTCAGTACGATGATGACATCACTTGGAAACTAAAGTAAGGTTGCAGTTGAACCTCCCACAGGATTTCAGTCAAGCTGAACAATATTTTGATATATGGGGTTTTGATTCAGGATCATAATTTACTAAAGCAACAAAGGCCATGAGATTGATTGAAATCACCATGTTGCACCCTCATACTCAGTCCAGCAACCTTGTCATTCATCTATCAAAAGCTGTATAATTCAATTCAGTTCTCATTGCATTGTGGAATCATATATTGTGATTTTATTGATTCCCCCATAAGGCTTTATTTTATACAGCCTGAAGGTGCCAAAATATACGGGAAGGGGGGAACGGTGTGTAAGAAATGAATTTAATGGCCATGCTGGCAAAATATATCAAGTAAGCTTAAAGTCCTTGGTAATCAAGTGATTCTCAATTAAGGGTTGTTGGCAGGTCCTGGCAAAGAGAAAGAACTGCAAGGTCTTGACAATATATACCTCTACACGCTCAATAGATGTTCATGCTCCTCCTGGCTCACCGAGGCATGTAAAAAGGGTGAAGACTTGCTTTGCTAGGCCCTCTTTAACGTCTGACATTTCTTCCTGGCATCTTTATTGATTAATAGTGCCGTCAACTCCCAACAACACCGTTGGGAGCCTGAACTGCATCTTTGAAGTTGGGCTCAGATGGCCTCCCTCGACTCAAATAGAAAGAATAGGATAATAATATGATGTGTGGACAGATAAGACTCCTAGCCAGGTTTGGCTTTCACCCACCCACGTTCTGCTCCATTGGAGCCAACCAACTATTGTGTACGAGAATTCTTTGTGTGACGGATCCCTTTCAAAGGCAATGTTGGCCACTGTCCAGCATTATGTTGGGGGTTTAAGAGTGAAGGATTAACATTCCCCCACGCCATTGATTCCATCTACACTTCATGTTACATCGGGAAAGCAACCAACTTAATCAAGAATCATCACTCACACCCCAGTTATTTTCTCTTCTCCCTTCTCCCATTGGGCAGTATTAGTAAATAAAATTTAAAACATACCATCAGATTCAGGAACAACTCCTTCAGCACTAGTATCAGATTCCTTATCGGACCACTCACAAGCTAAGGATGTGTTCCCGAACTCCCAAACGACCTCATGCACTTTGATTAATCTGCATTTTCTCTGTGTCTGTGATACTGAAACACTTTGTTTTCCACTCTGGTTTTCTCTTTGAAACCTGCTGTACTTATGTATGGCTTGATTGTACTGGATGGTCGGATTTGACTGGCTAGCCCGCAAACAACGTCTTTCACTGCTTTTCTCCGCATGCCAATAACAAGCCAAACCAACAATACAAATACCAAAACCAAATGGGAAAGAGAAGATCTTAGGTAAAGTGGGACTTGAGTTATAAAGGAGAGACTGGAGAGATTGGGGCATTTTGTCCTGCACTTAGGAAGTAGAAGTAGATTTAATGACCTTATTGATTACCTTATAGAGGTAAATCATGAGAAGATGGTCACCGTCTATGTCGCAGAGTAGGGGAATCTAAAAAGAGAGGACGTAGGTTTAAGGTGAGAGGGAAAAGATTTAAATGTGACCCAAAGGACAATCTTTTCACGCACAAGGTGATGGGTATACAGAACAAGCTGCCAGATGAAACTGGAGGCATGTACAACTACAATATTTAAAAGACATTTGGATAGATACATGGATGAGAATGAATTGGAGGAATATGGGCCAAGTGCAGGCAAATGGGACTAACTCAGTTAGGCAAAGTGGTGGGGAGGGACGTTGGGCCGAAGGACCGGTTTCTGTGCAAAACCACGAATCTCCAAAAACTCATCACGGCCAACAAGTTACTTTCTGAGCTTTATTCATTATTGTAATATATTCGCAGCACCATATTCCAAAGACGTGCAGGTTTGTAGGTTAATTGGCTTCTGTAAATTGCCTATAGTTTGCAGGATATAACCATATAACAATTACTGCACGGAAACAGGCCATCTCGGCCCTTCTAGTCCGTGCCGAACACTTACTCTCACCTAGTCCCATCTACCTGCACTCAGACCATAACCCTCCATTTCTTTCCCGTCCATATACCTATCCAATTTATTTTAAATGATAAAATCGAACCTGCCTCCACCACTTCCACTGGAAGCTCATTCCACACAGCTACCACTCTCTGAGTAAAGAAGTTCCCCCTCATGTTACCCTTACACTTTTGTCCCTTAATTCTCAAATCATGTCCTCTTGTTTGAATCTTCCCTATTCTCAATGGAAACAGCTTATCCACGTCAACTCTGTCTATCCCTCTCATCATTTTAAAGACCTCTATCAAGTCCCCCCTTAACCTTCTGCGCTCCAAAGAATATAGGATGCAAAAGTGGGATAGCAAAGAACTGGTGTACGGGTGATGGTTGGTTGCTGCGTCAGTGGGCCAATGGGCCTGTTTTCATGCTGTACGTCTAAACTAAACTAAACTAATTAAAAGCATGGCAACGTGCACACCAGCAAAGGTGCAAAGCAGCAAATGTGATAACGGTTCTGTTGGCCTGTCTTATTTAATGATGTTGGCTGAACAATAAATCATGGACAACATATCAGGAGATCTTTCATGTCTGTTCGGGAATGCAGACAGATTCAATTTAACATCTCAGACCAAAGAAGGTAATCCTGATGATGTAGCTGGCCCTCGGTACGCCCAAGCAGTCTCCTGCACTCTGCGGACACGCTAGCAAAGGAGGGAAAAGGAATAGGAAAGAAATCGTTCACCTTCCCCTCACAATCTATAATAATGTATCGACACACATCCTGAGCTGACTGTGCCAGGTTTTATAGGAAAAGTTTAGTGCATGCCAAAAAAACATTTGCAGGGGCTGTGGACAAACACACATCCTTCTTGTTTTGAGCCTGCTGAAGGAACTAAATCCATTTTGATATGTTCAGAGGAAATAATTTGTTCATTCTTTGAACTTGCTGTTCTCGGGTATACTTTGCTTTGTGTGTCTTAGCACCTTCATCTCCAATTTAAAGAGATTATTCCTCCGGAAAATATATTCCAAAATCTTGAAATACCTTGTCAGAGTAAATATGAAATACATTCTTCTTTTCGGATTTACAAAGTTCACGTCAACACAGGGGTTGTTTTGTATTTGATTTGCTTCAAAAGAAAAGTTTTTATTTAATGTTTTTGTTCTCACAACGATGAACTGTCACTGATGTATGTCCTAGTTAAAAGTGCAAAAGATACCAAAGGGAACCTGAGGTGATTTTATTTTTCACTAAATGCGACATTTATCCGTCCGACAAGAATTCTGAGACACAGATGATAAGTCGTCAATTTGATGACTTTATGCATTGAATTGGCACTCTGCCTCTGACAGTTTTTCAAGAAGGAAAAATCAAATATTAGAGGCCATAGATTTAAGGTGAGAGGGGCAAGGAGTAAAGGAATTGTTTGGGGCAACTTTTTTACACAGAGGGTGGTAAGTGCCTGGAACATGCTGCAGGGGTTGGTGTTTGACGCAGATATGATGGTGGCACTTAAGAGATTTTGGATAGGCATATAGATATGCACAGAATGGAGAGATATGGCTTAGGTGCAAGGAGATAAGAGTTAGTCATGGCATCGTGTTTGGCACAGACATTGTGGGCCGAAGTGCCTGTTCTTATGCAGTACTGTTCTACGTTCTAATACACTAAAACTTGGCATGGAACAGGATCGGAGCACTAATTTGTTACAATGGAAATGTCTAAGGTTTTCCCATGCGGGGAACATAGGAAACCATATCTGAGGAAGGATGTACTGGCTCCGGAGAGGGTCCAGAGGAGGTTTACAAGAATGACCCCAGGAATGAGTAGGTTTACCTATGATGAGCGTTTGTCGGCACTGGACCTGTGCTCGCTGGAGAATGAGGGGGGACCTCATTGAAACATGCAGAATAATGAAAGGATTGGATAGAGTGGATGTGTAGAGGATGTTTCCACTAGTTGGAGCGGCTAGGACTAGAGGTCATAGCCTCAGAATTAAAGGACGTTCTTTTAGGAAGGAAATGAGAAGACATATATTTAGTCAGAGGGTGGTGAATTTGTGGAATTCTTTGCCACAGAAGGCTGTGGAGGTCAAGGCATCGATAGATAGATTCTTAATTAGGGCGTCAGAGGTTATGTGGAGAAGGCAGGGGAATGGGGTTAGGAGGGAGGGATAGATCAGCCATGATTGAATGGCAGAGTAGACTTGATGGGCCAAATGCCCTAGTTCTGCTCCTATTCCTTATGAAACATTGGGTTAATTAAAGGTTTTTGATTATGTTTTAAATCTTTTTGATATCATTCTAGTAGTTCTTAAATGTCCATGAATATCAAATCTATACATCCTAATGATAGCATCAGCTGGAGATTCTGCCCAGTTTTGCTACTGTCACACCCAGTCCCAACAGTCCAGTATTGTAGCTCTGTAGCGCACTACTTGAGGGCTTACAGCTGTTTAAGACCTCCCGCGTGCCTGGTCACCATTATTGGGTCTCCAAGTCTGGCCTGGTTAAATACGGGCAGATCTGACCCAGCTTTGATTCAGTGAACATACTTTGATGCTTCCCACTTGTTAACAACTGTCCCCTCAATCATTTGCTGCCCAATACACTATTATATTACTTGCTTTCTCCCCCTTGATTTCCACGTAAGTGCTTTTTGTTTCATTTACTCCCTTTGTTTTCCAAGCTGAAAAAGGATTCAAAGTCACAGATGTTTCCAAGGTGGCCACTTAGGACAAAACTAATTAACGTCAATGGTTGACTGAGCCAGCACATCTGCACGTCTCATCTAAAGCACAACAGCACTGTTAGTGTGATTGTATTTTTAAGGAAATAAGCCAATGGAACTCCCTATCGCATTTTATCGTTTTTTGTAAACTCCGATAATGGAAGTTCTTCTCCGCTCTATATCGTCATTAATTCAAAAGCAAAGGAGAGAAGAAATTAACGATTTTTTCCCTCTACTCTATATATACCATAAGTGCATTTTCATGCAACGAGAGATGCCAGTGGAAATAAAAGATTAAGAAACGATTGCACTGTCAGAAAATTCCATCTGCTGAACACTTACGCTAAGCACGCCTTGGCCTACGCGATCTCCCGGTTGCCAAACAATTTTAACTCCCCTTCCCAATCCCACACTGACCTTTCTGTCCTGGGCCTCCTCCACTGCCCAATGCAAATTGCAGGAACAGCACCACATATTTTGCTTGGGCAGCTTACAACCCAATGTTATGAACGATGATTTCTCTAATTTCAAATAACTCCTGCATTACTTTCCTCCCCTCCCTACCCTAGTCGTTCTACTAATCTGAGGAAGGACATTCTTGCCATAGAGGGAGTACAGAGAAGGTTCACCAGACTGATTCCTGGGATGTCAGGACTTTCATATGAAGAAAGACTGGATAGACTCGGCTTGTACTCGCTAGAATTTAGAAGATTGAGGGGGGATCTTATAGAAACTTACAAAATTCTTAAGGGGTTGGACAGGCTAGATGCAGGAAGATTGTTCCCGATGTTGGGGAAGCCCAGAACAAGAGGTCACAGTTTAAGGATAAAGGGGAAATCTTTTAGGACTGAGATAAGAAAAAAAAATTTACACAGAGAGTGGTGAATCTCTGGAATTCTCTGCCACAGAAGGTAGTTGAGGCCAGTTCATTGGATATATTGAAGAGGGAGTTAGATGTGGCCCTTGTGGCTAAAGGGATCAGGGGGTATGGAGAGAAGGCAGGTACAGGATACTGAGTTGGATGATCAGCCATGATCTTATTGAATGGCGGTGCAGGCTCGAAGGGTCGAATGGCCTACTCCTGCACCTATTTTCTATGTTTCTACTAGTTCCACTGTTCACATCCTCATATCCGTGTCGTTAGCACATCTTCCCCAGCCGACAATTAGGTAATCTGTTGCCAGTCCTGTTTTGTGCTAGTCTATTCCATCTATTGTGTCTCTGTCAGGTTCATTCAAAACCCATGCTTCAGGAAAGGTAGTCCTCCTTTCTGAAATGGTCTAGCAAGCAACTGAGTTCGAGGCTAATTGAGGAGCTCTACTCATAATAAAAACAATCTGGGTGAAAAATAAAATCCCCCACAGTTTCCTTACCTGGGAATGGTGAAGTAATACCCCAGTAGATTGGTCAGTTCTATGCTGGGATAATTTTGATTCAACCAGATTATGTTGTGTGTCCAGATCTGGATTACAGCTCGGCCAACTTTGTCTCTGTTCCCTGCAAGATGAATCACAAATAATAAGGCCAAGAGCTCATTCTTCACCATCTATTTTTTTTTTCAAACAAAAAAAAACCTATTCCCATTTCTATTGGAAATGTGCATCACGTTGACCAGCGTAATGATAAGTTAGAAAATGCTTGGCTATGCTCCACAGAGGTTGGGCAGAGTGGGCCAAGGTAAATAAGTAAATGACGAGACATATCAGGGATTGTCAAGGAATGATCACTAAAGCTTGGTTCAGTTATGAAACAAGAGTCAAGGAAGAGAGGGAGAGGGAACTGAGGAGGAGTTTCTCAGGAATAGGATCAAGGCAATCAAAGACTCCCGCCATCAATAATAGAGAGAAAAGAGAATAGGACATTGCTGCCTTACAATGTCAAAGACCCAGGTTCGATACTGACTATGGGTGCTGTCTCTACAGAGCTTAGATTTACTGGAATGTTGCCTGGGTTTCAGCAACTAAGTTACAGAGAAAGGTTGAACAAGTTAGGGCTTTATTCTTTGGAGCGCAGAAGGTTAAGGGGGGACTTGATAGAGGTCTTTAAAATGATGAGAGGGATAGACAGAGTTGACGTGGATAAGCTTTTCCCACTGAGAGTAGGGAAGATTCAAACAAGGGGACATGACTTGAGAATTAAGGGACAGAAGGTTAGGGGTAACATGAGGGGGAACTTCTTTACTCAGAGAGTGATGGCTGTGTGGAATGAGCTTCCAGTGAAGGTGGTGGAGACAGGTTCGTTTTTATCATTTAAAAATAAATTGGATAGTTATATGGACGGGAAAGGAATGGAGGGTTATGGTCTGAGCGCAGGTATATGGGACTAGGGGAGATTATGTGTTCGGCACGGACTAGAAGAGTCGAGATGGCCTGTTTCCGTGCTGTAATTGTTATATGGGTATATGGTTATATGGTTATGCTGTCTCCCTGGATGGATTTCCCCCGAATGCTCCGGTTTCCTCCCACACTCCAGAGACTTGTGGATTTGTAGGTTACTTGGCTTCTGTAAATTGTCCCTACTGTGTAGGATGCGAAAAACTGGGATAACATAGAAGTAGTGTACCGGTGATTGTTGGTCAGCACGGGATCTGGGAGCCAAGGGGCCTGTTTTCATGCTGTATCGCTAAACTACACTAAAGATGGGATTGCAAATGAGGTAATTGTGTGTCAAGCAGTCAGTGTTTATCACTGAGTTTTCACTGTGACTGATGGATTTATTAACAGAGTTAGCTATTTTTGGGCCAGTGGAGAAATATCAAAACGAAAACTTTACATCAGTGACTTCCTACAGATTTATAACATTGGTCTGCTTGCTACAGATAAGTCTTGGATTGATAAATCATGTCTGGGAGCTTGATTTAACTTGTTTACTAATCTAACGGAAGTGTAAAGTCACAAACCCATGTACACATGTACATATGGCCAAATAGTTTCCTATCATTACCTCATGCGTCAGCCAGGTGGTACTGAAATAATTCTTCACTAACTTGCACAGCTGCTATTTTGTTTTGTTTTTGAACAATCTTTAAAGAAGTTTCTAAATACTTTCAAAGCCCCCCCCCCTTCCTTTCTTCTCACTGGGTTTGTAAAACCATTATCTTTGTATCCTACTTTATTTAATTTGCTTAGGCCAAAAGAGTTTGGCAAAAGAAGAAAAAAATCTGAAAGGTAGAACTCAGCAGACATTTCGGATTGATTTGTCTCATACTGACATCAGTAAGCAAAGGCATAAAGTGTTTGCGCAGAGTGGCACAGTGGGACAACAGTAGAGTTGCTGCCTTATAGCACGAGAGACTCGTGTGCTGTCTGTACGGAGTATGTACGTTCTCCCTGTGGCCGCATGGTTTTTGCGCTGTCTCTCTAAACCAAAAAACTAAGCAAAGTTGTTGAATTTGGTCTTGAGTCCAGAAGATAGCAATATGGCATTCATAGCAAAAGGATTTGAGTATAGGAGCAGGGAGGTTCTGCTGCAGTTGTACAGGGTCTTGGTGAGACCACACCTGGAGTATTGCATACAGTTTTGGTCTCCAAATCTGAGTAAGGACATTATTGCAATAGAGGGAGTGCAGAGAAGGTTCACCAGACTGATTCCTGGGATGTCAGGACTTTCTTATGAAGAAAGACTGGATAGACTCGGATTGTACTCGCTAGAATATAGGAGATTGAGGGGGGATCTTATAGAAACGTACAAAATTCTTAAGGGGTTGGACAGGCTAGATGCAGGAAGATTGGTCCCGATGTTGGGGAAGTCCAGGACAAGGGGTCACAGCTTAAGGATAAGGGGGAAATCCTTTAGAACCGAGATGAGAAGAACATTTTTCATGCAGAGAGTGGTGAATCTCTGGAACTCTCTGCCACAGAAGGTAGTTGAGGCCAGTTCATTGGCTATATTTAAGAGGGAGTTAGATGTGGCCCTTGTGGCTAGATGGATCAGGGGGTATGGAGAGAAGGCAGGTACGGGATACTGAGTTGGATGATCAGCCATGATCATATTGAATGGCGGTGCAGGCTCGAAGGGCCGAATGGCCTACTCCTGCACCTATTTTCTATGTTTCTATGGCTAGCAGGAAAGTTAAGTGTTATTTCTTGAGCTTACACTGATTTTCAATGAAAATGGTGGACATGGCACAGAGGCGCAGAGAGTAAAGCTGCTGTCGTACAGATCCAGCAGCTCAGGTTCAATCCTGACCTCGGGCATTGTCGATGAAGGGTTACTTGTTGAGTTTCTGAGAGTGCACGGTTTGAATTTCGATTTCCTCGCATACCCTAAGACATGCAGGTTTGTAGTTGAATTAGACAATATAAATTGCCTCTCAGATATAGGTGTCAGGGGTTATGGGGCCAAGGCAGGAGGACGGGATTGAGAGGGTAAGATAGATCAGCCATGATTGAACGGCGGAGTAGACTTGATGGGCCGAATGGCCTAGTTCTGCTCCTAGAACTGATGAACATGGTAAAATTCTGGGGGTATTTTTGGAAATGTGGGAAGAATAAAATGGGATTAGTGTAGAATAACTGTAATTAGGGTTGGAATGGATTTGGAGGGCTGAAGAGCCTGTTTCAGTGTTGAGAGAGTCTATAACTCCTAACTGGGTGTAAAACCAATGGCCAAACTGGCAAACAATGGCTGCAATGGAAAATGTGTGGAATGAAGATCAGAGAAGGAGGACAGAAATGGCCAGACCTCATGGGCCAGTCTCTTTAACCCCGGGGAGTCCAGTTGAATATTTGGAGCTCATTTTGTGGACATATCCATTCAGTTCTGCAAGCTTGATCATGTTTTGCTATTAAATACCATCAAATCAGTAACAGCTAAACTTCAGGAGTGCATGACCTCCAGTACTTGCATATTTATGCCATGAACATTATCAATGTAATTTTCCCCATCTGCCACAAATGAGACCCAAGCAGCCACTCTCTCCATGAGCAAAAAGACCAAGCAACTGCAGGACCTGCGCATCGGAAATGACAACAGAAAAACACTGGAAAGGTCTTTCTAAAGACCACTGTTCAATCTGAAAAATTGTAGAGAATAACAAGCAAAGAGCAGAGAGGACGGTTCACTAGTCCATTCTTTCAAATGAATGATAAGGACAAAGCAGCCTCCAATTGTCATGATTGAATGTCGGAGTAGACTTGATGGCCTAATTCTACTCCTATTCCTTATGTCCTTAATTGCACGACATCTGCTCAGATGGAAACAAAAGTGATTTTATTTTAATATATTTCTGAGTAGTGTATATTTACCCGGAGTGTACAATATTACCCCCTTCGATGTTTCCTGCTCAGCCACGGCTGAGGATCTACCTGATAATTTGACTGAAACTCGTTTTCACCTGTAAGTCACTGAAGCCATTTTCTGTCAGTCGAAGGCACCAACCTGGTAACTGAGCGATCCCCGAATGCAACAGGTCCAGGTTCACCTCTGCAGCCGTGGCAGGGAGGCTGCTGCAGACTTGGGCGTTGCGTTGGAACTGCACTGTGGTTTGAGGGCACGCTGGTGAGGGGGTGGTCTCTGTGGACTCCAGCGTCTGGGTTAAATCCGTGTGGCAGCTGCCCCTCCTGTCTGTCCCAGCCACACCGCTCTGAGAGCAACCTGCTGAATGCAAATCGTAGAAACATAGAAACATAGAAAAATAGGTGCAGGAGTAGGCCATTCAGACCTTCGAGCCTGCACCGCCATTTAATATGATCATGGCTGATCATCTAAAATCAGTACCCCGTTCCTGCTTTCTCCCCAAATCCCTTGACTCCTTTAGCCTTTTTTTTCCGTACAAAATGCTTTTATTCAGAACAAAACAAAAATACAACACGATCAAAGTACACAATGTAGTAACACGATCAAAGAATGCCTATATTGGCATTTTACAAAGAAGTTATCAAATTAAAATATTAACATTTTTATCAATAATACATTCGACCTCTTGCGGTGACCAGCGTTCATGGAAGGCCTCCACAGTCCCCGTGGACACCGCATGTTCCCTCTCTAGTGACAACTCCTTTAACCCTGGGAGTTAAATATAACTCTCTCTTGAAAACATCCAGTGAATTGACTCCACTGCCTTCTGTGGCAGAGAATTCCACAGAATCACAACTCTCTGGGTGAAAAGGTTTCTCCTCATCTCAGTCCTAAATGGCCTCCCCCTTATTCTTAAACTGTGACCCCTGGTTCTGGACTCGCCCAACATCACCCTCATTATGTAATCCTACCATGCCCTAAAACACTCCAACAAGAACGGACTCACAAACTGCACTGAATTAAATCACGGGCTATATGCAGAATGATTCTTCTCCACATTTTACGAGATGACAAAATTATAAAATTTGTCCTCTGATAAATAAGTCACCGGGCAAAGTGCCCAAGATGTTAAAGTTCTCATTTCTCTACATGAGATCTCTATTTCCCCTGCCCACGCACACAATCCTTAGCAACAACACATATTTGGAAAGTATTTTTGAAGGCATTGTGAGATTAAAACATACTTTGTAAGATTGACTTAACATAAACTTTCTGGCTTTCTTCATCCCTCCCCCTTCCCAGTTTTCCGACTAGTCTTACTGTCTCCGACTACATTTTATCTCTGTTTGCTTTGTTGTTACCTTCTCCCAGCTAACAGTTATCTATTCTACATTTTCCTTGAACTCCATTCCCTTTGACCCGTTTTCACACCTTACACTTATCTATGTATCTCCGTCTTCTCTGACATCAGTCTGAAACATCACCCATTCCTTCTCCCCAGAAATGCTGCCTGTCCCGCTGAGTTACTCCATCATTTTTTGTCTATCTTTGGTTTAAACCAGCATCTGCAGTTCCTTCCTACACATACATTTTCTGGCAACTACATTGAACAATTATTGGGGCTTTTAAGAAAAAGAACAGACTGCTGGTGGAGCTCAGAAAGTCAGACAGCATCTGTGGAGGGATACAGACTGACGATCCCTCCACAGAAACATAGAAACATAGAAAATAGGTGTAGGAGTAGGCCATTCGGCCCTTCGAGCCTGCACCGCCATTCAATATGATCATAGCTGATCATTCAACTCAGTATCCTGTACCTGCCTTCTCTCCATACCCCCTGATCCCTTTAGCCACAAGGGCCACATCTAACTCCCTTTTAAATATAGCCAATGAACTGGCCTCAACTACCTTCTGTGGCAGAGAATTCCACAGATTCACCACTCTCTGTGTGAAAAATGTTTTCCTTACCTCGGTCCTAAAGGAATTCCACCTTGAATGGGTCAGTGTAACCATTGAATTCCTCCAGCAGATTCTCCCTCTCCCTATCACTAATGCTGAATTGCAAAATATGCTCGTAAGAATCTTGTTATTATTGTTATGTTAAATTCTGCCTGGAGCTAGAACCAGTTGAAATCTGTACAATACAGGGCAGGCTCAGTTAGATAGATAGATAGATAGATCCTTTATTGTCATTCAGACCTTTCGGTCTGAACGAAATTATGTTGCCTGCAGTCATACACAGAATCAATAATAACAAAACATACAATAAACACAAATTAAACATCCACCACAGTGAGTTCACCAAACACATCCTCACTGTGATGGAGGCAAAGTATTAGTCTCTGTCTCTTCCCTCCTTGTTCTCCCTCTGTGCTGAGGCGATCGATTCAGGCCGGAGATGCCGCCCTCCAGACCAGCGGACCTCCGTGGTGATGTCGCCGCTGCCGAAAGCCGGAACGCCGTCTCTGCATCAGCTCCGGGCAGCCGCCCCAGCTCCAGGTCCCGCAGTCTCCGCTCCGGACCGCTGCCTCAGCTCCGGGTCCCGCAGTCTCCGCTCCGGGCCGCTGCCCCAGCTCCGGGTCCCGCAGTCTCCGCTCCAGGTCCCGCAGTCTCCGCTCCGGACCGCCGCCCCAGCTCCGGGCAGCCGCCCCAGCTCCAGGCCGCTGCCCCAGCTCCGGGTCCCGCAGTCTCAGCTCCGAGCCCCGCTGCATCAGCTCCAGGCCGCCGCCGAAAGCCAGAACGCCGCACCAGCAAGTCGGGCCACCGCTGCCTCAGCCCCGAAGATGGCCATCCTCTCGTTGGTAAGTCCTGGCTGGCTCTGCCTCCGGAGCCTCGGGGTCGGTCGCAGGTTGGAGGCCGCCAGCTCCGCCATTAGGCCTCAGCGCAGACGGAGGCAGAGAAGGGGGATATGACACGAAAAAGTCGCATTCCCCCGAAGGAAGAGACAGAGAACATGTTTCACCCCCCCTCTAACACAACCCAACAAACTAAAACTTAACCAAAACAAGACAAAAAAAACAACAGAAAAAAATAAAGACAGACGGACTGCAGGCGAGCCGCAGCTGTTAACAGCGCCGCCACTTCCGGATATTTCTGGTCCATGTGCGTAATTAGGATCATTTGAAAGTGGATGCACATCCACTTTGGGCAGCCACGGTGGCGCAGTAGTAGAGTTGCTGCTTTACAGCGCTTGCAGCGCCGGAGAACCGGGTTCGATCCCGACTACGGGTACTGTCTGTACGGAGCTTGAACGTTCTCCCCGTGACTGCGTGGGTTTTCTCCGAGATCTCCCGTTTCCTCCCACACTCCAAAGACGTACAGGTATGTAAGTTAATTGGCTTGGTGTATGTGTAAATTGTCCCTAGTGTGTAGGATAATGTTAATGTGCTGGGATCGCTGGTTGGTGCGGAGGGCCTGTTCAACCGAAGGGCCTGTTTCCGCACTGTATCTCTAAACTAAACATCACAATTTGCTATTCCCCAAACCAAATTTTTACAATCATAAATTTAAATATCAGTCAGATACAATTTCCTTACCACTCAAGTTGATCACTAAACTGTAACCCCTTCAGGTTGTGAATATCTATTCACCTAATAATCTCTTGGTCATGTCTATACTGTTAATCTATTGTTATTTTAATGAGATACAATTCCACAAACTGATTCATTCTATCCATTATTGGATATGCCAAGAATATGACCACAAAAATTAATCTCACCATTAGTTAGTATTCATAAGTTCACACATTCATAAATTCTAGGTGCAGAATTAGGTCATTTGGCCCATCAACATGGCCCAGAGCCTTGTATAGGGCTCTGGCGAAACCACATCTGGAGTATTGTGTACAGTTTTGGTCTCCTAATTTGAGGAAGGAAATCCTTGTGATTGAAGCAGTGCAGCGTAGGTTCACGAGATTGATCCCTGGGATGGCGGGACTGTCATATGAGGAAAGATTGAAAAGACTAGGCTTGTATTCACTGGAGTTTAGAAGGATAAGGGGATATCTTATAGAAACATATAAAATTATAAAAGGACTGGACAAGCTAGATGCAGGAAAAATGTTCCCAATGTTGGGCGAGTCCAGAACCAGGGGCCACAGTCTTAGGATAAAGGGGAGGTCATTTAAGACTGAGGTGAGAAAAAACTTTTTCACCCAGAGAGTTGTGAATTTATGGAATTCCCTGCCACAGAGGGCAGTGGAGGCCAAGTCACTGGATGGATTTAAAAGAGAGTTAGATAGAGCTCTAGGGGCTAGTGTAGTCAAGGGATATGGGGAGAAGGCAGGCACGGGTTATTGATAAGGGACGATCAGCCATGATCACAGTGAATGGCGGTGCTGGCTCGAAGGGCCGAATGACCTCCTCCTGCACCTATTTTCTATGTTTCTATGTTTCTAAGTCTAGTGCGCCATTCAATCGTGGCTGATCTACCTTTCCCTGTCAACCCCATTCTTCTGCTTTCTCCTCATTACCATGAACACCCTTACATGGCATTCATGGTAAATTCTGGCACAAATATCGTTTAGAAATTATGATAAAACATAATTTCAGGAAGGGAAGCTGGCCTATATGTTGTACAGCAACTCTTCATAGTAAGGTCACATGTAGGAATCATGGCTAAAGCCTGAGCTAACAAAGCAAACGGCTGGATCCTCCATAAATGCCATTGTGTGTGCTCAGGACACCTTAATACACTTCATAGTCAAACATTGTTTCTAGATTGTAGTCTTAGTCTGCACTTATTGGAAAACATGACTGCCCTACAACAATGGGAAAAGTGCTAGTTCTGCTTTTCAGGTGGAGGTAGCTGAAATATGAACATTGTCCGGGCATGCCGTAAGATATCTTGTGTTCATTAGAAGCTGGTGGGGCCTTAACTTGATGGGTTTCTTTTAAGAGATGCAGCACCTCTGACAGCACTGGACATTTTTATTATTGTACAATAAATCTCTGATAATCCAATGTGCTCAGGATTTTGGTGCTGCCGGACAGGTAGATTTTCCAGACATTTGGATGGTATTTCTAATTATAAAACCCTGGCTCACTTTTAAATCACTTTCTTTAAAGCTGTTAGACAGTTTTGCCATATATAATGCAGCCAACTGAGCAAGATTAAAGAAAGATTAACACAAAATTCTTGCTATTGAGGGAGTGCAGCGTAGGTTTACAAGGTTAATTCCCGGGATGGCAGGACTGTCATATGCTGAGAGAAAGGAGCAGCTGGGCCTTGTACACTCTGGAGTTTAGAAGGATGAGAGGTTATCTCATTGAAACATATAAGATTGTTAAGGACTTGGACACGCTAGAGGAAGGAAACATGTTCCCGATGTTGGGGGAGTCCAGAACTAGGGGCCACAGTTTAAGAATAAGGAGTAAGCCATTTAGAACGGAGACGAGGAAACACTTTTTCTCACAGAGAGTGGTGAATCTGAGGAATTCTCTGCCTCAGAGGGCGGTGGAGGCAGTTTCTCTGGATGCTTTCAAGAGAGAGCTAGATAGGGCTCTTAAAAATAGCGGAGTCAGGGGATATGGGGAGAAGGCAGGAACGGGGTACTGATTGGGGATGATCAGCCATGATCACAATGAATGGCGGTGCTGGCTCGAAGGGCCAAATGGCCTACTCCTGCACCTATTGTCTATTGTCTATTGTCTAAAATGCTGGAGTAACTAAGGGGGAGGAGGGTCAGGCATCATCTCTGGACAAAGGGAATAGGTGACGTTTCGGGTCGAGACCCTTCCTCAGACTGATGTTGCATCATGTTACCTATGCATCCCTACTTGCACCACTGTACCGGTCCCCGACCCGGACTTCCATGCAGTGATCCGGGAGGCATCAAGTAATCCGGGAAGCATCCCTGTCCACAGCCACGGTCCGTCTGGAAGCTTTCTGGCCTCACTGCCCGCGGGAAAATTGGCTTGGTATAAGTGTAAATTGTCCCTAGTGTTGCAGGATAGTGTTGATGTGCGGGGATCGCAGGTCAGTGCTGACTCAGTGGGCCGAAAACCTGCTTCCATGCTGTATCTTTGAACTAAACTAAAAAAAAGACCTACTCATGTCATTCCAATGTCATAACAGGGACATTTGCAATGGAAGCCAGCTGCAGCCCAGCTTGGCAGCCTATCTCCTTGTTTTTGTTCTACCTGCAAATATGGATACATTGGGAACATAATGAAACATCACCCTTCCACCCCCTCCTCCAACCCTGACACCCTAATTATTATTCCAAAATGTTTGTTCCAAGCAGTTTGGGATCTGCAGAATCTGGACCATTATGCACCTAAACCTAGACAATAATGTCCAGGATACTCTCTGAGCTACACTATGCTACATATCCACAATCTCCTGCCTCAAGCTCTCTCTGTGCCACAGCCGAGCGTAATGCAGGATTCATAAACACTCTTCACAAAGTTACCAGCGTGCTGGAATCCACCCGAAAATTTGGGATGGCACATTGGGTTGCAAATGCATCAAAGTCTTTTAATGGGGGAAATGTTTATATTTTGTCACAGAACTGCTGCGATTTATGAGCAACATTTGAACCTATATAGCTTTTTTTGGTAAAATAACATTATCACTAAGTACAAAAAACACTTCCCGTTGCTAAAATGAACACACAGGAAGAAACATTCCTCCATGTTACTCTCCCAGTTGTGTTGATTCACCAATGGCTATTGTTTAACACGGATTAATGCTGTTTCTTCGTATCAAGAGATTTCACTCAGTCTTCACAGATTAAGATGCCTGACCCAATTTTACACATCAGGTATTTAGCCACAAATCCTCAGAGCCTTCCAGCAGTTTTGGGATTGTTTTTGCATGAATGGCAATATTTAAAATGTATACTGATGGATGAAGCCTTTAAACTTTTTAAGGAATAAAAGATTATATGCTTCACTCCAGTTAGGTTGTTTTTGAGATAGCATGCTTTTCTCTCTTTTTCAAAAGATTCCTTTGTTGAAATTGTCGGCTCTTCTTTGGATCAAGACAGATAATTTCAAATAGCCACCCAGGCGAACACAAGTTTAGTGGTTGAACTCATTTAATGTGGAGGCCTAGAGGCCTATCAGTATTCATCACTCTACGAGAGAACTTTGTTTGTTCAGGGGAAACTACCCAGATCACAATCTGTCTGATGTAAATTTATGGGAAAGACATATTGCCTTAAGATCTATTATTAAATGTTGCTGTTTGAATGAAGCCTCCCAAACTCGTACCCATTTTCCACGGAACACTTTGTACAGATCCCTCTAATCTGATTATATTCCTTTGCCAAAGCAATAAAATGCCTCCAATCAAAGTAATTATTGTGACAAAAAGTAATCTAAGATATCTCGTTATTCTCAGCCCGCCTGCGGTCTTTCACATGGTTGGCTGCACTATCCTCAGGCAAAAAGCTTGTCCTTTGGCTTGTCAAATCTAATCGTCACTCACTTAGCAGTGCTTAACGCGCCTATCCCACTTGGGTATCATTTGCGCGTCATTTACGTGACATAAACTACGCGTCACGATGCACGACGCGCAGGTGATGTGCGCATGGCGTGTATTACGTGCGCATGGCACGTGGTGAGGCGTGGTGGCGTAGGCAGTGATGCGCGGTCGCGTGCGGCGCCCCAGGATTTTAGGATTCGCAAAATCTTCGCGCGCCACCTACGTGACCCTCAAATGACGCCCAAGTGGGACAGGCCCTTAAGTTGCTGAGGCAAAAAGATCACGGATCCTAGTCCATTCTACAACCCAAGACAAAGCCACGATTAGGTCATAAAGTCAAGGGATAGGAGTAGAATTAAACCATTTGGCCCATCAAGCCGACACCACCATTCAATCATGGCTGATCTATTCTCTCCCTCCTAACCCTAGAGGGAGTGCAGAGAAGGTTCACCAGACTGATTCCTGGGATGTCAGGACTGTCTTATGAAGAAAGTCTGGATAGACTTGGTTTATACTCTCTAGAATTTAGGAGATTGAGAGGGGATCTTATAGAAACTTATAAAATTCTTAAGGGGTTGGACAGGCTAGATGCAGGAAGATTGCTCCCGATGTTGGGGAAGTCCAGGACAAGGGGTCACAGCTTAAGGATAAGGGGGAAATCCTTTAAAACCGAGATGAGAAGAACTTTTTTCACACAGAGAGTGGTGAATCTCTGGAACTCTCTGCCACAGAGGGTAGTCGAGGCCAGTTCATTGGCTATATTTAAGAGGGAGTTAGATGTGGCCCTTGTGGCTAAGGGGATCAGAGGGTATGGAGAGAAGGCAGGTACAGGATACTGAGTTGGATGATCAGCCATGATCATATTGAATGGCGGTGCAGGCTCGAAGGGCCGAATGGCCTACTCCTGCACCTAATTTCTATGTTTCTATGTTAACCCCATTCTCCTGCCTTCTCTCCATAACCTCTGACACCTGTACTAATCAAAAAATTAATCTATCGCTGCCTTTAAAATATCCACTGACTTGGCCTCCTCAGCCTTCTGTGGCAAAGAATCCCACAAATTCATGAGAGGAATAGGTCAGGTAGATGCACCGAGTCGCTTGCCCAGAGTAGGTGAATCGAGGACCAGAGGACATAGGTTTAAGGTGAAGGGGAATATATTTAATAGGATTTTGAGGGGTAGCTTTTTCACACAAAGTGTGGTGAGTGTATGGAACAACCTGCCAGAGGCGGTGGTTGAGGCAGGGACTATCCCAACATTAAAGAAACAGTTAGACAGGATTATGGACCAAGCGCAGGCAGGTGGGACTAGTGTAGCTGGGACATGTTGGCCGGTATGGGCAAGTTGGGCTGAAGGACCTGTTTCCACACTGTATCACTCAATGACTCTATGACTCTATGATTCTCAAGAAGCAATATAGACAACATCGATGAAGATGTAATATTTAAGGTCAGAGTTAACCAAAGTTCTTAAGAAGGAACTGCAGATGCTGGGAAATCGACGGTAGACAAAAGTGCTGGTGAAACTCAGCGGGTGCAGCAGCATCTATGGAGCGAAGGAAACAGGCAACGTTTCGGCCCGAAACTCTTCTTCATAGAAACATAGAAACATAGAAAATAGGTGCAGGAGTAGGGCATTCGGCCCTTCGAGCCTGCACTACCATTCAATATGATCATGGCTGATCATCCAACTCAGTATCCTGTACCTGCCTTCTCTCCATACCCCCTGATCCCTTTAGCCACAAGGGCCACATCTAACTCCCTCTTAAATATTGCCTATGAACTGGCCTCAACTACCTTCTGTGGCAGAGAGTTCCAGAGATTCACCACTCTCTGTGTGAAAAATGGTTTTCTCATCTCGGTACTAAACGATTTCCCATTTTATCCTTAAACTGTGACCCCTTGTCCTGGACTTCCCCAACATCGGGAACAATCTTCCTGCATCTAGGCTGTCCAACCCCTTAAGAATTTTTTTCAGACTGATGGAGAGAACCAAAGTTCCGCCTGTTCTCTCAAAGGAATGTGAAAGATTTTGAAAGATTGCAATATTTTGAAGTTTGAAGTTCTGAAGTAGTTTTTCCAAATTATCAATATTTATCCATCAACTATTAACTATAAACAGATCATCAGCTCATTGCTGCACTAACAATTGTAGGATTTCAACTCACACAAGTAGGTCCTAAGTACAGTAGCACTTTGACACATTCAGACATATTCATAACTTCATTAGTCATAGGAACAGAATTAGGCCATTCGGCCCATCGCCTCTACTCTGCCATTCAGTCATGGCTAATCTATCTTTCCCTCCCAACTTCATTGTCCTGCCTTCTCCCCCTAATCTTTGACACCCTTACTAATCAATAACCTGCAATCTCCACTTTAAAAGTACTCACTGACTGGTCACCTCAGTCATCTGCGGCAATGAATTCCACAGATTTACCGGCTTCACATTAAAGAAATGTAGGATCTCATTTGGAAAATAACTTCTCTTTCCTTGTTGCACTATTAAGATTTAATGTTGATTTAAATTAGCAGAAGTCAAATAGCTGATCTGAATTTCTATCCTTACCTGGAGTCTTGGGGATGCTTCCACCATCGGTAAGATACGAGTCAGAAGACAACTTATCCATTTCTACTGCATGGCCATTTGATACCTTTTTTCTTGAGGAATCACCGGAAGAGAATCGCGTCTTTAAAGCTTTATCCTGAAAGCTCTTATATGCCATGTCCAAAGACTTGGATCTTCTGCGACATATTCGACTGCTGGGAGTGGAGGATTGATCTTGCAACGTGACAGGCCCAAATGGGTCTTGGCAGATCTGGGTGCTTTTATCCCCTTCGGTCTCTACTTTACTTTCCGAGCCGCTGACATGTGGATCCTGCTTTTGGTTCATCTTTTCACTGTGTCTCTTGGTAAATATCCTTAAGTTTCCATTACTGATCACCTCAGTTTTATGCTCCAACACCTCCTCAGCTATGGACCCCTCGGAGTTGAAGCCCAGTTGCATCGGATTCTGTAAAGCCTCCATGTACGATTTCCTAAACAAGCGTCTTGTTTCGAGGTACATTGAATCTCGCCGCTGCTTCCTCTTTTGACAAGGGCTGCTCAAGTCTGTGGCAAAGGTTAAAACTTTCGTAGTAACCCTGGTCTCAGGGCTGGGAACCACCAACACTTCATTGTTAACTGTCGGGGCCTCATCAGGAAGTGGAGTGGGTTGAGCTAAATTCAGTAAAGGGATTATGTCAGTGCTGTCAAAACTTGGGCAAAACAATGAGTTGTCTCCTTCATTCAACCCCTTGGCAGCTTCCTGTTTGATGCAAGTTCCAAAAGGTTGCATGTTCTCGGACAGGTGGATCCCACAGTCCATGTTACCCTCCGAAATTGCTGTTTTTTCCATTGGAACCACTGCTTCAGTGGGACTGCAGTGATCCGGCAGGTTGTTGCTTTTTGTCATTTGCGGCATCTTCTCCGTGGCAGCCGCGATCTGGTCGCGGCGGTTTGTGCCGGAATGTGAGTTGGCCGGCTCGGTTTTGGGCCTGTTGACAAACACAGGGTTAATGACGTTCTCCCAGCGCACGCGGAGGACAAGCGTGCCGCTCGTTAAAAGGCAGCTGTGCAGGGAAAACTCACGCTCACGGCTCACATTCTCCAGAAACTCCGCGGTGAAGAGCTTTGCATAGACATCCTCGGGAACAAGGACCTCTTCCACTGACTGCCCATTTGCGGAAAGGCATTTCAGCACCAGTTTTGCGGATTGGTTCCCCTGTGGTGCTACCTGAATGTAAAAGTCTCCAGCCTTGAGAGGGACCTTATGGAGAGATGTTAACTGCACCACCACCTTTTCATGGACACACAATGGCCAGCCTTCATGACGGAAGATGACGCCTGCATACCTGGCCTACAAACAAAAGGAAATCAATGTTAATGGGCATAAAGCCAAATACTTTCGATTTGTTCATAAGCTCATAAATTCAAAAGTGATAGAAGCAAAATGAGGCTATTCATAGAAACATAGAAAATAGTTGCAGGAGTATGCCATTCGGCCCGAGCCAGCACTGCCATTCAATATGATCATGGCTGATCATCTAAAATAAGTACCCCATTCTGGCTTTTTCCCCATATCCCTTGATTCCCTAAGCCCTAAGAGCTAAATCTAACTCTCGCTTGAACACATCCAGTGAATTGGCCTCCACTGCCTTCTGTGGCAGAGAATTCCACAGATTCACAACTCTCTGGGTGAAAAGGTTTTTCCTCATCTCAGTCCTAAATGGCCTACCCCTTATTCTTAAATTAGGCCCCTGCTTCTGGACTCCCCGAACATCAGGGACTTTTTTCCTGCATCTACCCTGTCCAATCCTCCAAAAATGTTATATGTTTTTATAAGAATCCCTCTCATCCTTCTAAATTCCAGAGAATACAAGCCTAGTTGACCCATTCTTTCATCATATGTCAGTCCCACCATCCCGGGAATTAACCTGGTGAACCTGCTACACTCCCTCAATAACAATAATGTCCTTCCTCTAATTAGGAGACCAAAATTGCACTCAATACTCCACATGCAGTCTCACCAGGGCCCTGTCCTAAACTCAAATCCTCTTGCAACGAAGGCCAACATGCCAGTGGCTTTCTTCATTGCCTGCAGTACCTGCATGCTTACTTTATTCATCACATCAAATCTACTCCACCATTCAATCATGGTTGAGCTACCTTTTGCTCTTAACCCCATTCCCTTGCCTTCTCCCCATAATCCCTGACACCCATACTAATCAAGAATCTATCTATCTCAGCCTTAAAAATATACACTGACTTGGCCTCCACAGCCTTCTGTGCAAAGGAATTCCCCATATTCACCATCCTCTAACTAATTAAATTCCTCCTCATCTCCTTCCTAAAGCAACGTCCTTTAATTCTGAGGTTATGACCTCTGGTCTTAGACTCCCCCACTCGTGGAAACATCCACTCCAAATCCAGTCTATCCAGGCCTTTCACGTTTTATATCCCAGAAAATGTTCCTTCACCTCTTATTTACCCAGTGCAGTAGAATTATCACTTCAACAGAATGAAGGAACTGAAAAGTGATTACTTAAGGTCATAAGGTCATAAGCGATAGGAATAGAATTAGGCCACTCGGCCCATCAAGTCTACTCCACCATTCAATCATGGCTGATCCATCGCTCCCTCCTAACCCCATTCTCCTGCCTTCTCCCCATAACCTCTGACACTTGTAATAATCAAGGACAGATCTATCTCTGCCTTAAAAATATCCACTGACTTGGCCTTTACAGCCTTCTGTGGCAAAGAATTCCACAAATTCACTACCCTCTGACTAAAGAAATTTCTCCTCATCTCCTTCCTAAAAGAATGCCCTTGAATTCTAAGACTATGACCTTTAGTCCTAGACTCTCCCACTAGTGGAAACATCCTCTCCACATCCACTCTATCCAAGCCTTTCACTATTCTGCATGCTTCAATGAGATCCCCCCTCATTCTTCTAAACTCCAGCGAGTACAGGCCCAGTGCTGACAAACGCTCATCATAGGTTGAGCTACTTATTCCTAGGATCATTGGTGTAAACCTCCTCTGGACTCTCTCCAGAGCCAGCACATCCTTCCTCAGATATGGTGCCCAAAATGAAAGTCCCAGATGATTGATGAGTGAACTATCCAATCATTTCCATTCTGATCAAGATTTCAGATATTCATCCATAATGTCGAATAGCTTTGATGTGAATAATCTAAATGAGCATTGGGACTGTGACAAATTTAATGCAATAATTCCTGCATTACAATTCTGACAAACATCACAAGTAGTAAAGTGATTTGTGATATCCTAAAGTCATGAAAACATAACTCTTTTCTTAACGATAGCAGATGAATGAATTGGAACTGGAATAGACATGAACTTGAGCATAAGATAAATTATTATATATAAGACATTTCAACTGCACTTGAGATTGGTTTGTGGCACAGAAACAAGTTGAATGCAGATTGTTCTTATAACTAACACTGACTAGGCTGGATTCCCAGGAATCAAGAACCATTAGGAGAGGAGCAACAAGGAACTGCAGATGCTGTTTTACACTGAAGATAGACACAAAATGCTGGAGTAACTCAGCGGGTCAGGCAGCATCTCTGGAGGAAAGGAATCGGTAATGTTTCGGCTCGGGACGGGTGAGGCGGGGTCGGATGTGGCGCTCCGACCCGACAGTCCCCTCGACCCAAGTACTAGCAGTCAAATACGGGACAAGGGCGGTCCCGTATGGGACAAACCAATTTAGCCCAATATACGGGATGTCTCGGCTTATTAGGGAACAGTTGGCAACCTTACCTCCAGCAGCCTACCTGAAAACTAAAACGTCATCTATGCATTCCCTCCTAAGATGCCGACTGACCCACCACACTTTATGTTTTTTTAATTATTGTCTATCCTTCCTTAACTTTAGTCTACAAAAGTTGCTTATTATTCTTGAAAAAGTGTCTATCTATAATATCATGGTGTCCTGAGCAAATGGCAAATATTTGTAGGGGAATACAATAAAGCGCAAACCAAAGGAAAGTCTATTTATTCGATGACTTCAGGATGCTTCAAATTACCTTATGATCATTAATGCTTCTTAAGGTGCAATCATTGATGTCATGTAGGAAAGAAAATAGCCAAATGACCTACATCAAGAAGCGAGAAGGGGAAATAAGTTAGATAGACACAAAAAGCTGGAGTAACTCAGCGGGATAGGCAGCATCTCTGGAGAGAAGGAATGGATGACGTTTCGGGTCGAGACCGTTCTTCAGACTGGTTAGGGATAAGGGAAATGAGAGATATGCGTTGAGCTATGCGAAAAGAAATGCATTGCTTTCTTTTTAATGATGTATAAAGATTAATTTTCCAGTTCTGGGGGCATTGCCAATTGACCCTTTGACTGAGGGGGGATGAAGGAAGTTTGGTTTAACATGTCAACAGAAAGATGGAGAATAACAATCATTGCATGCAAACTCACTGCACTCTAGCTATTTGTGTGATTCTCCAGGCGCCAGCTGGGTCATTGCAGTTAGCAGAATAGTTAGTCTTTATTTCCACAGGGAAGGAGAAAAAAGGAGAGGGGTCACCTACATCTGACACCATGCATTTTCTCTCGGCTATCTCCAAGGCAGCAAGGGAATATTCCACTTTGTGAAGTGACCAGAAAACCATAAGGGCACAAAGTGGCTTGAAATGTCACCGAGCTAACATGAGCAAACAAAGGCAGGATTCTCAAATGGGTTTTGTGTTTGTGAAATGTGCGGGGAAAATACAACAATGCGGGGGAGGGGATAATGTTTACCAGAAATTATACAGTGCAATAAATTGTGTCAAGCAGTTCACTGTTGAATCGGTAAATAAACAAAAATAAAAATAACATCAAACCTTCCTCGCTCTCAAGAAAAAGAGATATCCAGTTTAAAAAAAAATCATTTTCTGTACCGACAGCACCAGAGATCAGGATCGAACCCGGGTCTCTGGCACTGTGAGACAGCACGCTACCAGCTGTGCCACTCTGCCAACCCAACGACAGCCTACCCAACAATGAATCATAGCCAACAATTTGTTTTTTGTAAACTCCAATTTCAGAAAACCATTCAGATAATCCTGCAGATATTTTGGTAATTTGATAGTTTATATTCCCCTCAAGCAATAGTGGGTTTACTCCGCCTGAAACCTATTGCTGTTACTTTCATCTTGTGAAGCAAGTTGGATGGGTGAAAGCATGCTTGAGTGGTTAAAAGTGGTGACAAACACATTTACTTAAAGACATTCTTGCCATAGAGGGAGTACAGAGTTCCTTTTTTTTTCCAAAACAACAAACTCATAAGTGATAGGAGTAGAATTAGGCCATTCGGCCCATCAAGTCCACTCTGCCATTCTATTATGTCTGATCTATCTCTCCCTCCTAACCAAATTATCCTGCCTTCTCTCCATAACCTCCAACACCTGTACTAATCAAAAATCTATCTATCTCGGTCTTAAAAATATCCACTGACTTGGCCTCCACAGCCTTCTCCGTGGCAAAGATTCACCACCCTCTGACTAAAGAAATTTCTCCTCATCTCCTTCCTAAAAGAACGTGCTTTAATTCTGCGGCGATTACCTCTAGTCTACGACAAGGTTCATTTTACCTCAAGACAATTCCATATTTATTTTACGTGGTGCAGCTGGTAGGGCCTGTCCCACTTGGGAGACATTTGCGCGACTGCAGAGCGTCAGTGACTGACTCCCCGTAAAACCGTCAAGTTGCGTGACATACACGCTGACGTATGCTGCCATGCGGGTGATGCCCGGTTAGGGGTGAGGCTGTAAAATATTCTTCCTTCAATGCATGGATTTTAAACATTAATAAATTAAATTTAATACAATAAAATCAATTGTGCAAATGAAAAGATGTCTGCGTCGTTCAGTTTTATTTATAGATGTATTGGTCCGCTTCCAGATCCGATCACCGTCTTTTCACAGGGATGGATTCAGTGAGTGTGGACTGAACTCCCCTCTCCCCTCTTCCCCCCTCCAGCCCCCATCCCTCCTTCTCCACTCTCCCTATCCTTCTCCCCTCCCCTCCACCCCGCTTCTTCCCTTTCTCCCTCTTCCTCCCTTCTCCCGCTCCACTCTTCTCCCCCTTATCCACTACACCCTCCCCTCACATTCCCTTCTCCCCCTCTCCCTCCCTTCTCCCATTCTCCAATCCCCCCCACTTTCCCCAACCACCCCCCCCCCCCATTTGTGGACCCAGCCTGTGACTAGCGTTCCCCCGCACACTATCCCACACACTCTAGGGACAATTTGTACAAACCTGTGCGTCTTTAGAGTGCGGGAGGAAACTCAAACCCTAACCCTAACCCTTGCCCTAGCCCTAACCCTAAACCTAAGCCCAACCTTAACCCTAGCCCTAAACCTAACCCTAACCATAACCCTAACTCTAGGTTGATAGGCTTGGTATAAGTATAAATTGTCCCTAGTATGTGTGGGATAGTGTGTGGGATCGCTGGTCGGTGCGGACTCGGTGGTCCGGAGGGCACTGTATCTCTGAACTAAATGTGACATAGGGGCCCCAGGGGTTGGACTCGAACCCCCAATGCTCTGCCTACTCCTCATGGGAACTAAACTGTTGGCCACGAGTTGTCCCAGAGGCAGATCTCTCTCCCAATGGTCTCTCCAAACCCCCAGAGGCAGCGGACTTTTCAACAGCGTACGGCAATGTTGTCAATGTACCAGTGCCACCCACCTGCTCCGGCCACTGAGTCTAAATGCCCACCACCCATGTTGAAGTAAGGCGAGGGGGCGGGGGGGGGTAGATGGGGAGGTTGTTCCCAAAGTCTGCATTTATCCCATAGTCAATGTTACTAAAACAGATGATGTGGCCTTTGTGCAGTACTATTGGTGGGATCTAGCTGTCGCAGGCTGGGTACACAAATGGGGGGCGTCGGGGAAAGTGGGGGGGGGGGGGTTGGAGAATGGGAGAAGGGAGGGAGAGTGGGAGAAGGGGATGTGAGGGGAGGGGTAGTGGATAAGGGGGAGAAGAGTGGAGCATGAAGAAGGGAGGAGAGGGGAACGCCCCCCATTTGTGGACCCAGCCTGTGACAGCTGAATCCCACTTAACAACCCGTGGCCAACAGTTTAGTTCCCATGAGGAGCCGGCAGAAGCTTGGGTCAGGACTAGGGTTAGGGTTAGGATTAGGGTTAGGGTTATGGTTAGGGTTTGGGTTTCCTCCCACACTCCAAAGGCGCACAGGTTTGTATAAATTGTCCGTGGCGTGTGTGGGATAGTGTGCGGGGGATCGCTGGTCGCAGACTGGGTCCACAAATGGGGGGGCATCGGGGAAAGTGGGGGGAGGGGGGAGGGGGGAGAATGGGAGAAGGGAGGGAGAGGGGGAGAAGGGGATGTGAGGGGAGGGGGGGAGTGGATAAGGGGGAAAAGAGTGGAGCAAGGAGAAGGGAGGAAGAGGGGGGGGAAGGGAGGAAGTGGGGGGAGAGGGGAGGGGAGAGGGGTAGGGGGGAGTGGAGAAGGAGGGATGGAGACAGGAGAGGGGAAGAGGGGAGAGGGGAGTTCAGTCTACACTCATTTAATCCATCCCTGTGAAAAGTTATAGAGACGGTGATCGGATCTGGAAGCGGACCAATATATCTATAAATAAAACTGAACGACTCAGACATCTTTTCATTTGCACAATTGATTTTACTTCGGAGTCACGTGAGTGACTACGTGAAGAACCCCGCCAGGACGCATGCGTGTCATATCGCTACACGCATTGCAACAAGTCACAGCAGGGGGAACGACGTTCCCCTTAGCGGCAAAAATTGAAAGTCGGGAACAGCAGGTAAGGAGACTCTGCGTTCCTTCCACTTACCTTACAGGTGGAGACATGGACCAGATCCACAAAGGCTGCGGAAAAGCTGGCGGGGGAGAATCGCGGAGTTGCGGGCGGCCGGCAGCAGCAGCCAACGGCACGCCAAACTCCCGTAATGGGAACAGCTGTGCCCGACTTCGATCCCGCACCGGCCACGGCCGGGCGGTAAAGCGAAGCAAAAAACTAACAGAGTCGTTGACTCCGATGAGTCCGACTCTGAATAGCCGCGAGCGGCCAGTGCCCGTGAGCATTGGGGCCGGTTGTAGCGGCTGGGAGCGGGGAACAAAGCAGCCGCGACGGCCAGTGCCCATGAGCATTGGAGCCGGTTGGAGCGGCTGCAGGAGGAACAGCTTCAAGCAGCCACGACGGCCAGTGCCCGTGAGCATTGGAGCCGGTTGGAGCGGCTGCTGGAGGAAATACTCCAAAGTGGCAGGCTCCGGGAGATGGAGGCTAGCCACAGTGGGCAGTTAGTAAGCCCCACAGCAGTACCTCTTGTGGGGCTGCACAGTGTTCTCCCTCATCAGAGGGGAGCACGGAGGGTCAATCCTGGGCTGACTGCAGGAACTGGAGCAGGAGCGGCTTCAGGAGTAGCGGCTTCAGGAGCAGCCGCGACGGCCAGTGACCATGAGGTGGCCAGTGCCCGAGAGCATCGGAGCCAGCTGGAGCGGCTGTTGGAGCAGGTAAGTGGCAGGCTCCGGGAGATGGAGACTAGTCACAGGGGGCAGCTAGTAAGTCCTACAGCAGTACATCTTGTAGGGCTGCACAGTGTTTCTCCCTCATCAGAGGGGAGTATAGGGGGTCAATTCTGGGCTGAACCTGAACAGGGGTGCAGAGCATACCCCTAGTGCACATGGGGTGCAAGAAAACCTATTGGAAGACACTTACCATCAGGGAACTGCAAAACACTGAATGTTCCCAGTATTAACCAGTGTATTTGAAAACATGGCAGGGCCAGGGACTTGAAACAACAGAAAGTTCTGAAAGTCCTAACAGCGGGAATTACGGGTTTCGCCCGCACAATAAACTAATAAGACATGACACAAGATCACCAGGATGCACTGGCTTTATTTTGCAACTACCAATACGAGTAAACAGCATTAGGAAGAAGTGCCATCCAACCGGCTTTAGACCCTAATTTGCAGGCCTATGCAAACCTGGAACCTCCAAACCACCAATATTACTATTTGGAGGCAACTTATCAAAACAGGTAAAAGAACTTGACAAAGAGGGTAAAACCCTGGGGCTCATTAAAGCAACGTCTAAAAACTACTTCCTGGGGAATGTGCTAATCCTCAACACCGACCCAACTACAGATCCAGACACTGGCACCTCAACGTCCACGGAGGATGCCGAAAAAGTAACAAACCTACTAATAGTAACCATGCAGGAAGGTGGGTCTGGTTCCTTACGAGGTTGGTGGGAGATTACAATTCTATCTGGATGCATGAAATAAATTAACTACCGACACTTATAATTTCAGAAGTATAGGGTTATACCATAGAATTTATACAAAACACAATCCTCCAGTTCAGCAAGTACCGAACCGAATGTTCGTGCTTACAGGCAAAGAAAAAAAAAAAGAAAAAAAATCAAAAGCGCATACTGAACTACAGTGCCCATATAAAAAAGGAGTAATGGAGGATATCCAACACGAATCACAGGAATCCGTGTCCAAAATCTTTATCATAAAATAGATGGTGGTTGCCACATCATCATGGATTTGACTAATTTGAATACTTTCGTATTTTATATTCATTACTAGATGGGAACCTTTGTTACTGCTAAGCAATTGATTCCTAGGTTACTACATGGCAAGCATCGTATTAAAAAATGCTTATTATACAGTACCCATTAGAGGTGACCACAGATGTTATTTACCACAATGGATCATCTGCGGTTCACCTTTAACACAGTTCACATGTAAGTGACTTGCCGAAAGAAAAGGTTACAGCCTAAATGGAGGCTTGCAGCAAAACAAAACCATCCATCAGACTGGTATCAAGAATAATTGGCATTATAGTGGCTGCGTTTCCAGCCACACAAATCGGACCTTTACATTATCAAAAATTACAGAGGGCAAACATTCGTGCACTCAAAAATTATGGGGGTCATTCTGACAGACCAATGAAGCTACCAACAGAGGCCACAATGGAACTAAAATGGTGGAAACATAACATTAGGCATTGTTCCGATCCAAACATTATCAGCTACCCGTCTATGGAACTACATACTGATGCCAGTGCACTTGGATGGGATGCTACCAATTCCATCTCCAGCTGTGGGGGAGATGGAATGCACAGGAGGCATCATTATTACAAACACTGGGCATAAACTACCAGGGAATGTTGAGTGCATTCCATGGCTTTAAGTCATATTGTTCTGGGTTATATCACCAGCATGTTAGACTACAAATTGACAACACCACCGTGGTAGCATATATCAACCATATGGGTGGAAACAAATCGACATCATGTGACAATCTGGCCAACACAATTTGGCAACACAATCTGGCCAACACAATTTGGCAATAGTGTATCCAGAGAGATATTTGGATATCAGCTACCTACTTACCAGGTAAACTGAATTTAGTGGCAGACAACAGGTCATGCTAATTCTATGAAAAACACTGAATGGATGTTGGATAAAAAATGTATTGCTGAAATTACAGCACGGTATGGAACACCAGATATCGACCTATTCGCATCCATGCTCTCACCAGTTATCGAATTATGTTCATGGGAACCAGAACCTGGGGCAGCGGCTACAGATGCATTTTCGCTGCATTGGGGGATTATTTATTTATGCATTCCCACCTTCTGCCTCATCAGTCGGGTATTTAGGAATATACAGTAGACTCCGCGTCTGATATTTTGATAGTACCCGATTGGCCTACTCAACCATGGGTCCCGGTGATACACGACATGGTTTTAGAACCATGCATCACCATCCATCATAGACCTAATTTACTGGTTCTTCCCACACAAGGGGTAGTTACCCATGTCATAATTATATAAAACCTATTAATTTATAGAGTTGAAAGCACCTCTACTACACCTGGGACTGACGGACCGAACAGTGGATATTATTTCAGCGGCCCACAGATAGTCGACCAAAAAACAGTACTTGGTGTCTTGAAGAAATGGGAAGTACTGTCACAACAATAAACATCACCCACAGATCTATGAACATCCCGTCTGTTCTAGAATTCCTGGCAAGCCTCCATTACGATGAGAGGCTCAGTCATAGTGCCATCAACTGCGCCAGAAGTGCTCTGTCAACATACTTGTGGCAAGGAACAGAGCGGCATTCTGTTGGGACACACCCTGGTAACCAAATTCATGAGGGGTATTTTAATGTTAATCCCCCAAGAACCAGGTACTCCCAAATATGGGATGTGAGCATTATACTGACCATGTTAAGAAACTGGTCTCCAGCTACAGCTCTGTCCCTACAGAAACTGACTATGAAAACAGTCATGCTGATGGCCTTGGTCACGGCACAAATGGTCCAGTCACTACAGAAACTAAGGTTGGACAACATGATTATTTCATCTGGAAATTTAACTTTTCACATCAATGAAATAGTCAAACAGAACAGACAGGGGTCAGCAGGCCTAAAAACAGAATTCAGGGCCTACCCGACAGATGGTCGTCTCTGTATTGTAACACACTTACTATTATATATGGAGTATACTAAGATCATCAGAGGGAAAGAAATGTCACTTTAATCAGCTACAAACAGCCACTCAAAACAGTGACAGTCCAGACCATCTCTAGATGGCTAAAACAGGTCCTAATAAAGGCTGGAGTAGACACTAGCATTTTAAATCTCACTCCACCAGGGCTGCAGCTACATCGGCAGCTATGAAGTTGGACGTTCCTATGGACCAAATCCTCAAGACAGCAGGATGGTCAACGGAGGAAACTTTCCAACGACTTTATAACAAACCAGTCATTGAACCTGGAACATTTGCAGAAACAAATTTAAGTTCTGCAATATAATTTACCCCATAAATAGGGGCAATAATTGGTGTTAATATATTTATCGTTGGGTTTCAATATCGTATTGATGTCTAATGATGTTAACTCTATTCTCCCCATAAATCAAGGCAGATGTGATGCATGGACTCGTTTCCACGGCATGAAATCACAGAGCTTTAAAATCTTCACGTAGTCACTCACGTGACTCCGAAGTAAAATAGTAAGATTAAACGAGAATTTACCAGTTTGAAGTTTGATCGTTATTTTATGAGGAGTAACGTTGAGGGAATACGTGCCCGCCGCTCCCACCCTTGATCATATCCTGAACTGGTATCTCTTCTCTAATCTTACTGTGTTTAGTCATTACAGTTATCTGTGATTTCACACCGCTGCTTTGAAGAATGACACGCATGCGTCCTGGCGGGGTTCTTCACGTATTCCCTCAACGTTACTCCTCATAAAATAACGATCAAACTTCAAACTGGTAAGTTCTCGTTTAATCTTACTATTTTATTGTATTAAATTTAAGATATCAATGTTTAAAATCCATGTATTGAAGGAAGAATATTTTACAGCCCATCTGTGGTCCCTAACCCCAACCCTAACCCTAACCCTTACCGGACGTCACCCACAGGACAGCATACGTCAGCGTGTGACAGTGCGCACGAGATGATGAAACCCCCAAATGTCGCCTCAGGATTTTGAACATTTCAAAATCCTGGGGTGACATGGGAACCACCGCTCGTCACTGCATGCGTCACCACGCCACACCATGCGTCACGCCCGCATCACGATGCGACAACCTCTTTTTAGGCTGTCGCCTAAATGTCGCCCAAATGACGCCAAAGTGGGACAGGCCCTTTACAGCGCCTAAGCCCCAGGTTCGATTCTGACCTCGGGTGCTGTCTGAGTGAAGTTTGCATGTACTCCCTGTGACCATGTCGTTTCCTCCCTGTACTCCGGTTTCCTACCATATCCAAAGATGTTCAGGCTTATCCGTGAATTGCCCCCAGTGCATAGGAAGTGAATGCATTCGTGGGATAACATAGAACTAGTGTGAACGGCTGTTTAAATATCAGTGTGGACTCGTTAGATCGAATGGCCTGTTTCCACACTGTCTTTCTAAACTACCCAGCCATCTTTGTCAATGCAAACAAATGACCCAATGTGGGTCTTTCCTCGGCTGAGCACCCAGCACAGGGAAGTGTTTAGCAAACGGATCAACTCCAGTGGGAATAACTGGGGTGATTAAGGGTTCTCATGAAACCAAACTAATCACAACTGGGTTAAAACAACCTGTCAGGCTCCAGCAGTTTCAAGCTCACCAGAGACTGGAGTGGAACAATGAAGTGTTCCAGCCCAGTGACTCCAGCAAGCAGAGAGGAGGGAATGGAAAGCCACGGTTTCAATGTTCAATCACTCACTGACAGCTTTCATTGTGGCCTCAGTCACGTCAGCTTTCTGCCCCTCGAAGCGGCTGGAAAATAGATCTGCCAGGAATTGACAGAACCTTTGCTTTCACTCAGATGTTAAACACCATTTAGTTTACTTTAGAGATACAGCGCGGAACCAGCACCTTTGGCCCAACGGGTCCACGCCGACCAGCGATCCCCACAAACGCTAACACTGACTGTATCCTACACGGATAATTTACAATTTTTACCGTAGACAATTAACCTACAAACCTTTTAAGGTCACAGATTAAGGATAAGGGGGAAATCTTTTAGGACTGAGATGAGGAAAACATTTTTCACACAGAGAGTGGTGAATCTCTGGAATTATCTGCCACAGAAGGTAGTTGAGGCCAGTTCATTGGCTATATTTAAGAGGGAGTTAGATGTGGCCCTTGTGGCTAAAGGGATCAGGGGGTATGGAGAGAAGGCAGGTACAGGATACTGAGTTGGATGATCAGCCATGATCATAATGAATGGCGGTGCAGGCTCGAAGGGCCGAATGGCCTACTGCTGCACCTATTTTCTATGTTTCTATGTTTCTATGTTTACGGCTTTGGAGTGTGAAAGAAACCAGAGAAAACCCCCGCAGGTCACGGGGAGAAGGTACAAACTCCTTACAGACAGCACCCGCAGTCAGGATCGAACCCGGGTCTCTGGCGCTGTAAGGCAGCAACTCTGCCGCTGCGCCACCGTGCTGCCCCAACATTATGATGTTTAAAATATTTCAACAAGGCACGGGTACTACTCTTGCCTCTACCATTGATTTCCACCTCATTTACCTGGCATGCTGGCTGCTTACAGAGATGAGACGACAAGGTAATGGGGGCACCCGGTGGAATGTTATCATTGCTCATCAATCTTGTCCATTTTCACCAGTTAATATTTAGCCCTGGAAGGATTAGGTCTTTATTCTCTGGAGCGCAGAAGGTTAAGGGGGGACTTGATAGAGGTCTTTAAAATGATGAGAGGGATAGACAGAGTTGATGTGGATCAGCTTTTCCCTTTGAGAATAGGGAAGATTCAAACAAAAGGACATGACTTCAGAATTAAGGGACAGAAGTTTAGGGGTAACATGAGGGGGAACTTCTTTACTCAGAGAGTGGTAGCGGTGTGGAATGAGCTTCCAGTGGAAGTGGTGGCGGCAGGTTCGTTGGTATCATTTAAAAATAAATTGGATAGGCATATGGATGAGAAGGGAATGGAGGGTTATGGTATGAGTGCAGGCAGGTGGGACTAAGGGAAAAAAGATGTTCGGCACGGACTTGTAGGGCCGAGATGGCCTGTTTCCGTGCTGTAATTGTTATATGGTTATATGGTTATATGGTTATGGACTATCTCCCCGATGGCCCAAAGTATTTGTTGCAGCTGCATTTCAATGTTTGGGATGAATGCTGCTCAACAGTGTCAATATAAACCCAAACTTATTAGCATAGCGGATGCATCAGGTCTAGCATCAGTCAACAGGAGATTCCAGTTATAGAGTGATTTCCCATCGTAAAATCTCCCAATGTACTTAAGGCGAGAGGGGAAAGATTTAATAGGAACAATTGAGGGGCAGCTTTTTCCACACAGAAGGTGGTGGGTAAATGGAACGAGCCACCAGAGGAAGAAGTTGCAGCAAGTACAATAACAACATCTGAACAACATTTGGACATGTACGTACATGGATACGTAAGGTATGAATTGAATTGCATACTTTATTGTCACATGGGGCAAGTCACAGTGACATTCTTTGCTTGCATACACAAGGTATGCAAATAGTCGCCCATAAAGGGAGCTGACAAAGTTACAGGTCCCCCTTTGTTGTGTGTGTATATATTTAGATAATGGTACATGGACACACTGGTCTGTTCTGTAGTCAATGCCTACTATATTCTGTGTGCTGAAGCAAAGCAAGAATTTCATTGTCCTATCAGGGACACATGACAATAAACTCACTTGAATCTTGACTCTTGAATCTTCTCCCCCCCCCACCCCACCCCTCCTTCACAGAGGTCTACCCAAGCTGGGTCCTCTATTGCCCATTGTTCCTCCCCCTCCCTCACAGCAGTCCCCCCACGTCAGGCCCTCCTTTGTTCCTTCCCCCAGCAGCGGCGTCCTCACTTCCACGTGTCCATCCTCGTCCGTCGGTCGGTGCCATTATCAGCCACCTATCGCACTGACCTCTCCGCTAACGCTGCAGGGACCTCTCTGGACACCTCCGTGGCGTCGACCCAGGCCCCAACCATGGGCTCTGCAGGCCCAGGGGCCTTCATTGACCGGCGAGGCTCCACCTCCAACTTGCGAAGCTCCGGCCCACGAGGCTCCAGCCCTGGCATCTGACAGGGCGGCATCTCCGGATGGTGTTTGGGGGGATGTGGGCCGAGGGCGGGTAAATGAGACTTGCTTTGATGGGGCATTTTGGTCAACATGAAGGGCTGGTTTACATAGAAACATAGAAACATAGAAAATAGGTGCAGGAGTAGGCCATTCGGCCCTTCGAGCCTGCACCGCCATTCAATATGATCATGGCTGATCATCCAACTCAGTATCCTGTACCTGCCTTCTCTCCATACCCCCTGATCCCTTAAGCCACAAGGGCCACATCTAACTCCCTCTTAAATCTAGCCAATGAACTGGCCTCAACTACCTTCTGTGGCAGAGAATTCCACAGATTCACCACTCTCTGTGTGAAAAATGTTTTCCTCATCTCGGTCCTAAAAGATTTCCCCCTTATCCTTAAACTGTGACCCCTTGTTCTGGACTTTCCCAACACCGGGAACAATCTTCCTGCATCTAGCCTGTCCAACCCCTTAAGAATTTTGTAAGTTTCTATAAGGTCCCTGCTCAATCTTCTAAATTCTAGCGAGTACTTGGTGTGTGACACAATGACTACTTCATACAAATGTCATCAAACAAAAAATGATCCTAAACTACATAAAAAGGAATTAGGCAGATGACCAAAATTTGTTAAAGATGTAAGAACGTAAGAAACATCAGCAGGATTTAACCAAGGGTCCAATTCGATCACAGCTGGTCTGTTACCTCTGAGCCAGTATTGTGCACCAGCCAAATATTTCTTAATTGCCTTACAATCTTATTTTATTGGGTGTACTCAGTGAGGGAATCCCACAAACCTGAATTCCAGACATTCTCTATTCTCTGGGTGAAGACATTTACATAGAAACATAGACAATAGGTGCAGGAGTAGGCCATTCGGCCCCTCAAGCCGTAGGCCATTCGGCCATTCAATATGATCACGGCTGATCATCCAAAATCAGTACCCCGTTCCTGCTTTCTCCCCAAATCCCTTGAGCCTATAAGCCCTTAGAGCTATATCTAACTATCTTGAAAATATCCAGTGAATTGGCCTCCACTGCCTTCTGTGGCAGAAAATTCCAAAGATTCACATCTCTGGGTGAAAACGATTTTCTCATCTCAATCCTAAATGGCCTAACCATTATTATGCTTAATAATAATGCTGGAATAGATACCTTTAACTGCGATTCCTAGTTTTGGACTCCTCAAACATGGGGAACAATTTTCCTGCATCTAGCCTGTTCAATCCCTTAAGCATTTAATATGTTTCTGTAAGATCCCCTGTCATCAGTCTAAATTCCAGTTTCTTCTCATCTTTGTCCTAAATGGACAATCCCTTATTCTAATAATAGCAACCAAATGCGGCCGTAACTCAGCAGGGTCAGGCAACATCTCTGGGGAAAGGAATAGGTGACGTTTCGGGTCGGAACCCTGCTTCAAACCTTTATTTTGAAACTTGGACTCCTGGTTCTACACACACCATAGCCAGGGAAACATCAACTCCACATCTACATTAGAAAAAATATCTGCTTATTTGACAGCACTATTAATCTCAGCATCCCCAAGATCTCCTGAATAGATTAGTCTGATAAAATTGATGGCAATTTAGAATGCTTCACGATCTCCGACAAACAAAGACATTGTCAAAGGTTGTTTAAGAGAGAACTGCAGATGCTGGAAAACTGCAGATGCTGTCAAAGGTTGTGGTTGCTGATTGTCTTCCCTTAAGGGCTTGAGATGCATCTCACATTCTGCCCTTTATATCTCTTCTGATCTGGAAAATGTGCAGTGCACACATAACTAAGTTCAAGGTAATGTGTAATCCTGAGGACATAGACAGTGTGGCTGACCCCCTATCCACATGGAATACATGCAGCAGTTTAGACAATGCACTTCCGTAAACAAGGTCATTATTGTTTATCCATGCACGTATGCCATAACACCATCTGCTAACTACCACTAAGGGGAAGCAGTTTAGTCTGGATACAATAATGAGGCCTTCCAAATTTCCTAGATTCTGGAATGATCCCGGTAACATATATAAAACACTACGATTGGCATTGGTTAACTAATTCTGCAGTAAAACAAAACTTTGTTTCACATTCTATCCATATTAAAACATCAATACTTGAATACAATCAAAAATATTTACGTGCAACATGTGATTTAAAGATAAGTAGTTGGTTCAGTTTAGAAGTTCACTTCAGTTATATAATTGTTATTGTTTAATGCAAGGGGAAAAGTAGGGATCTTTGACGAGACCACATTTAGAGCAATAAAGATAGTGAAGCGTTGCAGAACTCTGACACGCAGAAGAATCCCAGTGTTCGAGTTTGTGATTCACAACATCATGCAGGAAGCGCAATTAAGTAGGAAAACTGACAGAATGCTGTGGGGGGGGGGGGGGGGGGTTTAAGCAGACATGTTGCATTTAATAGACTTTCAGATGAGCATAGGGATATGCAGGGAATACAGGGATATGGGTTTTGTGCAGGGAGGTAAGAAATGGTCTTGGCATCATGTTTGGCGTAGACATGTTGAGACAAAGTGCCTGTATTTATTCTCAGCTTTTCTATATTCCATGTTTCTTATATACTGTATAAATGATTCAATAATACTTTATTGTCACGTGTACATGGGTACAGTGAATGGCTTTGTTTTGCACACAACTGGTAAATTCTGAAGAAGGGTTTCGGCCCGAAACGTCGCCTATTTCCTTCGCTCCATAGATGCTGCTGCACCCGCTGAGTTTCCCCAGCAATTTTGTGTACCTTTGGTAAATTCATAGAGCAGGCCTCCCCAATCTGTAGGTTTTACATGGATGTCCGCATGTTGGGAGAACAATAGTGAACCCAACCATGCATAATATTCACTGTAAGTGTTAAAATACTCAGTGGACAAGTTTCCGTTTCATATTCTAAATTTCCAGCATCAACTTTAAAAAAAAGATTTTGAGCAGTGTACATCGTCTCGATCTCCACAGCTGAAAATGGATATACTTCCCTGGAGGAAAGGCAGCAGTTTTCCGGGAATGTAAAACAGAAGGATATCTCACTGCAGAGTATATAGTTTTGAGTGGGTAGATGCTGACATGTATTGTTAATCTCGCTGGAGGTTCTCAAAGAAGGGTGGGGGGGGGGGGGGGGGGGGTGAAGGAAACTGGGCGTACTGCGATCTTCCTGAAACAACGTTCTGCATTTCTGGCACTTTATTTCAGTTATCCACCAGTCGCTCCACGTTACACTGCTCATTACACATGTTCACTATGCATTTGCACCCCTTCCAATGCACCCTGATCTTCTGTTCCCTAATATCACCTTCTCTCACTCTGTACAATTAGTCATGCAATCCACTGCCCTCCATTCTACCACATCATTCTGTTCTCCACGACAACCACTCCCCTGAACCTTGCTCCCAATATTTAACTGCATTCTAAAACTTGCTTTACCAAACTGTCCCCAATGCTGATTAGGGGCCACCAACGCAAAATATTCAAGACGTTTCTCTATTCACAGATGCTGCCTGACCTACATATATTTCCTGCACTTTCTGCATTTATAGCACAATCCATAGTTGCCTTTCAAAAATGTTATGATCCATGTTATTTGTCAACAAGTCTATCATTTCTCGACAATTAAATATCCCACTTTGTCATAAGATCATAAGATCATCAGGTCATAACCATATAACCATATAACCATATAACAATTACAGCACGGAAACAGGCCATCTCGGCCCTACAAGTCCGCGCCGAACAATTTTTTTTCCCTTAGTCCCACCTGCCTGCACTCATACCATAACCCTCCATTCCCTTCTCATCCATATGCCTATCCAATTTATTCTTAAATGATACCAACGAACCTGCCGCCACCACTTCCCCTGGAAGCTCATTCCACACCGCTACCACTCTCTGAGTAAAGAAGTTCCCCCTCATGTTACCCCTAAACTTCTGTCCCTTAATTCTGAAGTCATGTCCTCTTGTTTGAATCTTCCCTATTCTCAAAGGGAAAAGCTTGATCACATCAACTCTGTCTATCCCTCTCATCATTTTAAAGACCTCTATCAAGTCCCCCCTTAACCTTCTGCGCTCCAGAGAATAAAGACCTAACTTATTCAACCTATCTCTGTAACTTAGTTGTTGAAACCCAGGCAACATTCTAGTAAATCTCCTCTGTACTCTCTCTATTTTGTTGACATCCTACCTATAATTGGACGACCAAAATTGTACACCATACTCCAGATTTGGTCTCACCAATGCCTTGTACAATTTTAACATTACATCCCAGCTTCTATACTCAATGCTCTGATTTATAAAGGCTAGCATACCAAAAGCTTTCTTTACCACCCTATCTATATGAGATTCCACCTTCAAGGAACTATGCACGGTTATTCCCAGATCCCTCTGTTCAACTGTATTCTTCAATTCCCTACCATTTATCATGTACGCCCTATTTTGATTTGTCCTGCCAAGGTGTAACACCTCACATTTATCAGCATTAAACTCCATCTGCCATCTTTCAGCCCATTTTTCCAAATGGCCTAAATCACTCTGTAGACTTTGGAAATCCTCTTCATTATCCACAACACCCCCTATCTTGGTATCATCTGCATACTTACTAATCCAATTTACCACCCCTTCATCCAGATCATTGATGTACATGACAAACAACAAAGGACCCAACACAGATCCCTGGGGCACCCCACTAGTCACCTGCCTCCAACCCGACAAACAGCCATCCACCATTACCCTCTGGCCTCTCCCATTCAGCCACTGCTGAATCCATCTTGCTATTCCTGCATTTATACCCAACAGTTTAACCTTCTTAACCAACCTTCCATGAGGAACCTTGTCAAAGGCCTTACTAAAGTCCATATAGACAACATCCACTGCTTTACCCTCGTCAATTTCCCTAGTAACCTCTTCAAAAAATTCAAGAAGATTAGTCAAACATGACCTTCCAGGCACGTGATATAAGTGATATTAAGGCCATTCGGCCCATCAAGTCTACTCCGCTGGTACACAAAAATGCTGGAGAAACTCAGCGGGTGCAGCAGCATCTATGGAGCGAAGGAAATAGGCGACGTTTCGGGCCGAAACCCTTCTTCAGACTGAGGAAGAATTAAGTCTACTCCGCTATTCAATCATGGCTGATCTATCTCTCCCTCAAACCCCATTCTCCTGCCTTCTCCCCATAACCCCATACTAATCAAGAATCTATCTATCGCTGCCTTAAACATATCCATTGACAGGCACCACCGCCTTCTGTGGCAATCAATTCCATCAGATTCACCACCCTCTGACTAAAGAAATTCCTCCTCCTCATCGCGGAAGTGGCGGTGCTGGTGAACGGCTGCGGCTCGCCTGCAGTCCGTTTGTTTTTACTTTTTTGTGTTATTTTTTCGTCTTGTTTAGTTAAGTTTTTGGTTTTTAGGTTTGTGTTATGTGTGGGGGGGGGGTTGAAACAGGGCTTTCTGTCTCTCCCTTCGGGGGAATGCGACTTTCTTGTCGTATCCCTTCTCTGCCTCCATCTGCGCTGAGGCCTAATGGCGGAGCAGGCGACCTCGAGGCTCTGGAGGCAGAGCCTGTCAGGACTCACCCTGGGCTCGCTCCCATGAGGGCGGCCCGGCTTGGGGTTGGAACGGCGCTCCCGTGATGGGCTGAGACGCTCCCGTGAGGGCGGCCTGGCTCGAGGGTAACGGCGCTCCCGTGAGGGCGGCCTGGCTCGAGGGTGGAACGGCGCTCACGTGAGGGCGGCCTGGCTCGAGGGTAACGGCGCTCCCGTGAGGGTGGCCCAGCTCGAGGGTAACGGCGCTCCCGTGAGGGCGGCCTGGTGCGGGGCTGAGATGCTCCCGTGAGGGCGGCCTGGCGTGGGGCTGAGATGCTCCCGTGAGGGCGGCCTGGCTCGAGGGTGGAACGGCGCTCACGTGAGGGCGACCCGGCTCGGGGCTGGAATGGTGCTCCGGTGGCTGAGACGGCGTTCTGGCTGCGGCGGCCGCGGGCCAGTGGACGACATTGTCAACAGCTGCGTCCGCTGGACTAGAGGGCGGCAGCTTCGACCACCCCGGGCCGCGGTGTTTGAATCGGCCCGTTCGCGGAGCTCGGTGAGCCGCGGGACTGACTTACCATCGCCCGGTGGGGTATCGCCTCAGCGCAGAGAGAGAAGAGGTAGGAAGAGACAGCAGCCCTAAGATATTTGCCTCCATCACAGTGAGGAGGTGTTTGGTGGACTCACTGTGGTGGATGGTAATTTGTGTTTACTGTCTGTTCTGTTGTTTATTATTATATGTATGGCTGCAGGTAACGACATTTCGTTCAGACCGTAAGGTCTGATTGACAAATAAAGGATCTAATTCTAATTCTAAAATTAAAGGAATGTTCTTTAATTCTGAGGCTATGACATCGAGTCCTAGACTCTCCCACTAGTGAAAACATCCTCTCCACATCCACTCTATCCCAGCCTTTCACTTAGGCTTAAACTATTATTACACATGTATTATACTTTAAAGCAACCTGGCACCTAAATCAGTGCTTATCAACGCCAGATTAGTCAAAACCATCCAGTCATCTATTTCCTGAGTTGGTCAGTACTATTGTCCCAGGCTGTGACCTTAAAACAAGTTGAGTCTGAAGAAGAGTCCCAACTTAAAAAGTAACTTATCCGTTTTCTCCAGAGATGCTGTCTGACCCACTGAGTTACTCCAGCACTTTGTAGCTTTTTATGTGGACAAGTTTCTGCATTTCCTTATTTCTACCTAAAAAACAGCCTTTTAATCAAATTTACATTCATCAATGCCAGATGGAATGAGCAGGAAGGAACTGCAGATGCTGGTTTACACCGAAGATAGACACCAAATTCTGGAGTAACTCAGCGGGTCAGGCAGCATCGCTGGAGAAAAGGAATAGGTGATCTGAAGATCTGAAGAAGGGTCTCGACCCAAAACATCACCTATTCCTTTTTTCCAGGGATCATACCTGACCTGCTGAGTTACTCCAGCATTTTGTGTCTTTCTTTAAAAAGGAATGAAACAGATTTACAAAGATGAAATTATGTGACAATTAGGTCATCAATCCTCAACATACATATTCCCATACAATTCTGCCTCCTTTTGTAACATTTCAGTGTATGATCTCAAGATGTTATAACATCATTCAAAGCATAATTCACAGTAACGCAGCAGTACAGTTGGTGCCTTACAGCACCAGAGTCCCATATTTGATCCTGACTACGGGTGCTGTTTGTACATTCTCCATGTGACCACGTGGGTTTTCTCCAAAAGTGCAGGTTTGTAGGTTAATTGGCTTCTGTAAATTGTCCCTGGTCCCTAGGATAGAACTAGTGTACGGGTGATCGATGATTGGTGTGGACTCGGTGCTATATCTCCAAAACTAAAACTGAAGCAAGATCAGCATTTGACAGAAGTCTAAGATAAGAACAGCATGAGTATGTACTAACGATTTTAGCTCCCTGTAATCTGTTTTTTTCCACTGGGGATTCTGATCAATCCTGAGCATGGCCTTTATTGGTCCTTTTAAAATTGATTAAATGCCAATCCTGCAGCCTCAGAGCTCGAGGTGCTTTGAGCCCACGTAACTACAGACTTAGTTTTCAGAAATTCAATATATGACACGGTTCTATAGGAAATCGTTTCAAATAACTTGTTTGAAGGCCAACATCCCAGGTCATTTGCAGATGGCTCTCAAGGCTTTTCCGCCTGTTCTGCTATTCATTTAGATCATTGCTATAATGTGTTTCAAACTCCATTCCAGTATTTCGCTTAAAAAGTCCATCCATTTTAGCTCTTAAATTTATTTTTGAGTAACAGGCCCTGAGGCCCACCAAGTTGGCTCCCACCCAACGATCACCCATGTACTAGTTCTATCGTACCCCAGTTTCACATCCTACACTCTAGGGCAACTAGGTTCAATTTACAAAGGCCAATCAACCCACAATCTGCATGCCATTAGAACATAGAAAGATAGAAACATAGGAAACAGGAGCAGGAGTAGGCCATTCGGCCCCTAGAGCCAGCACGGCCATTCAATATGATTGTGGCTGATCATCCAAAATCAATGCCCCGTTCCTGCTTTCTCCCCATATCCCTTGATTCCGTTAGCCCAAAGAGCTATATTCTACCTCTCTCTTGAATACATTCAGTGAATTGGCCTCCACTGCCTGCTCTGGGTGAAAAATATTTTCCTCATCTCAGTCCTAAATGGCCTGCTTACCACTTATTCCTAAACTGTGGCCCCAGGTTCCGGACTCCCCCAACATTGGGACCATTTTTCCTGCATCTAGCCTGTCCAAACACTTCAGAATTTTATATGTTTCTTGTTATTGAAGGGAGTGCCATGTCGGTTCACCAGGTTAATTCCCGGGATGGTGGGACCGTCATATGATGAAAGAATGGATCAACTGGGCTTATATTTGATATATATGTATGGAGAGAAGGCAGGTACGGGATACTGAGTTGGATGATCAGCCATGATCATATTGAATGGCGGTGCAGGCTCGAAGGGCCGAATGGCCTACTGCTGCACCTAATTTCTATGTTTCTATGTTTCTATGTTTCTATATTCACTGGAATTTAGAAGCATCTTATAGAAACATATATCATTCTTAAGTGTTTGGACAGGCTAGATGCAGGAAAATCTTCTCTGAACCCTTTCAAGCTTGACAATATCTGTCCTATAATATGGTGCCCAGATCTGAATACAATATTCTAAATGCAGTCTCACCAACGTCTAATACAACTGCAACATGACCTCCCAACTTCTATATTCTGACTGATGAAGGCCAATGTGCCACCTTTTTGACCACCTTATCCACCTGCGACTTGACCTTCAAGGAACCATGCACCTGTACTCCTAGATCCCTCAGCTGCACACTACTCCCCAGAGGCCTACCATTCACTGTGTATGTCCTGCCCTTGTTAGACATCCCAAAATGCCACATCTTACACTTCTCTATATTAAATTCCATCAACCATTCCTCCATCCAACTGGCCAATCGATGCAGATCCTGCTGCAGTATTTCACAACTATCTTCACTATCTGCAAAATCACCCACTTTTGTATCATCAGCAAACTTGCTAATCTTGCCCTGTATGTTCTCATCCAAATCATTGATGAAGATGACAAACAGTAACGGGCCCAGCACCGAACCCTGAGGCACACCACTAGTCACAGGCATCCAGTCTGAGAAGCAACCTTCCACCATCACCCTCTGCTTCCTTCCATTGAGCCAATTTGCTATCCATTCAGCTATCTCTCCTTGGATCCCATGCGATCTAACCTTCCTGCGCAGCCTACCATGTGGAACCTTGTTGAATGCTTACTGAAATCCATGTACACAACATCTACAGCTCTGCCCTCATCGACCTTTTTGGTCACCTCTTCAAAAAACTCTATCAGATTTGAGAGACATGACCTCCCATGTACAAAACCATGCTGACTATCCCTAATCAGCCCTTACCCATGCAAATGCCTGTATAACCTATCCCTCAGAATATTCTTTAGACAGTCCTCTTTAGACACTCCTCTTTAGACAGCAGTAGACTGGATGGGCCGAATGGCCTAATTCTGCTCCTATCACTTATGAACATAAATGCCACTATCATATCTGCCTCAACCACTACCCCCGGCAGCAAGTTCCAGGCACCCACCACTCTCTGTGTAAAAAGGTTGCCCCGCACGTCACCTTCAATTGTGCCCCTCTAACATTAAAGCTACGCCCTCTAATATTTGATTTTTTTTTCCCATCCTGGGAAAAAGGTTTTCACTGTCTAGCCTATCAAATGAGACAATGAATCTAAACTTCTAAATTTGACCCTTACCTTAAACCTATCTATAACCTATAATTATATTCCCCTCAGCTAAAGGGAAGGTTTCTCACCTGTCTATGACCCTCATAATTTTGTATACTTGTAACCCGCCCTCCCTCAGCCTTCAGAGCCAGCTTACAAAGTGCCTCTTTCTGTGCTCTGTGCTTCTATGATTCTTTGTAATATCAATACTTTGATCCCTAAATTTCTTTTTTTCCCCCACATTTACTTGATACCTGCTCATTAGAATAGATTGGCATCTTCCTTCAATAGGTCCCAAAGCAGGAACCCCCACACTTCCTCATTCGGAACTCCACAGCTTTGGCTGCTCACACACACATCTCAGTCTTATGCCCCTGTCCCACTTAGTAAACCTGAACGGAAACCTCTGGAGACTTTGCGCCCCACCCAAGGTTTCCGTGCCGTTCCCGGAGGTTGCAGGTGGT